>NC_132908.1:24710213-24856219 GCF_047675955.1 Chlorocebus sabaeus
GGACTTCCGGAAACAGGCATCAGGGTAGTGGACAAAAATGAAAGTGGGTAACTAGTAACAGAGAATAAAAGCAGAAAATGCATTAGAACAAACAGAAGATCTCAAAAAGCATAGCATTCCGAGTGATTTAGTTTAGGTTCAAACACTTCTGTGCACCCTCCCAACACAAGAGTGGCAAATGATAGCATCTGTGAGATGACTGTGCACACGCACACATGCACGCACACATGCACAAACATGCAGGCACGCACATCCCAGTTTCCCGCACATGCTCACTGGTTTGATAGCACACACTGAGAGTAAAGTAAAAGAAAGCAAAGTCAAAGAAGTGTGTTTGTTAGCCCTGGCACAAGCTGTGACGGGGACAAGGGCACCTACAAGCAAGTTTACAGGAAAGTGAGTGCGAAGCAAGACATAGTTCCCTCAAAAAAAAAAAAAAAAAGGTTGGGGAGTGCGCAGAGTGCGATGGCTCACGCGTGTAATCCCAGCACTCTGGGAGGCCAAGGCAGGTGGATCACGAGGTCAAGAGATCGAGACCAGCCTGGCTAACATGGTGAAACCCCATATCTACTAAAAATACAAAAATTAGCTGGACATGGTGACACACACCTGTAGTCCCAGCTACTTGGGAGGCTGAGACAGGACAGTCGTTTGAACCCGGGAGGCAGAGGTTGCAGTGAACCGAGATTGTGCCACTGCGCTCTGGCCTGGGCAACAGAGAGAGACTCCATCTCAGAAAAAAAAAAAAAAAAAAAAAAAAAAAAGAGACATATTTGCATCACTTCCATGTTGGGAACCATATTCAGGGTCCAAATCCTAAAATGCCTGGAAGATCCAGTTAGACCCAGGACATGTCAAGCAGCAAGAGTAGGACTCTCTTACCTTTGTCTATGCCATTCGTGTCCCAGCCCTGTCCTATGGATGGCAAAGGGAGTGGTACTATCAGATCTCATGCATCATAGGACCCAAAACCCAGCACAGATCCTGGCACTCAGTTCTACTGTCTATCCAGTGCTCAGTTACTAGAGGGGGCCCATTTCCATGCTCTCCTCCTCAATACCAAACAGAGGCAGAGCCCAGGGATGAATTTTTTTGCAAGGATGAAAACAGGTGGTACAGGCAGCACATGATGGAAAGAATTCTTGAGGCAAAGCCCAGGAAATGTACTGATGATCATCTTTCTGGGAGCAGAGTCAAAACTATTGGTGAAATGCTAAAGAGCCTTTCCCATCTGTTTCTCAGTTCATCCCTCCCACCTCTAAGGACATGTCAAGGGTCCCAAGAATATGCCACATCTCCTCATCTGTCATATCTGCTACTACCTGAGTAGGAAAGTTAGTTTCCAACAGTAGGATCCAAGCAATGTGTAAGTTCCTCCTCTTCCCCCTGCCTCCCTGTTTCCAGAACGCTTGTCTTTCCATGACCGGGGATAATGCTGCATGTATCTCACCCTTCTGACTTCCTCAGAAGGAAGAAAGTCTTTTCCTCCTTTCCTCTCCCTTCTGCACATCACAACGCAAAGCCAGTGTCAGGGACATTGTCAATGTGGGAGGGAAGGACTGGAGTCTGTGTCATCTGCCTGGCCCAGGGGCAGCAGACGCTGAGATGATTCTGTTGGCCCAGGAGGAATTACACAAGGGAAAGGTGAGAATCAAAGGACATGGAGTGAGCACTGCAAGTGGAGAGTCTAGCACATCCCAAGAAAGTAGCTTGAGACAGGCAGATGGGAGTGGGCTCATTCACAGCAGGGAGTTCCTTGTCATAGAACTGTGGGAGCAGAGGCGGGACAACTCCCTGCCAAAGCTGTAGAGAGTCTATCTTCCGTGGGTGGATTATTGTCCCAGATCAGAGGTTCACAAATAGGGCGGTGCATCAGAATCACCAACAAAGATATGAAAAATATATTCGTTTCCAGGCATCACATCAAAACCTCTGGGAGTAGGGCCTGAGAGTCTGTAACACTTTATGCTCCTTGATAATTCCAATGTATTAATAGCTGGTCTACCGAGCAGTTTGGGAATGATTCCTACGTTTCCTTCTAACTTAGATATCCTGCAAGTTGAGTCATAGTGTGGTCTTGTCTTCACATAAACCATATGAAATTACTTTTTGTAGGCAAAATGGTCAAACACAGACAATGTTATTGTCTGGAGCACCATTATTGTCTGGAGCACCATGTAAGACCCCTGGATTTTAAATACTGTTTTTAGGTATGCAACATTTTTTGCAAGCAAAATAAAAGGCTTATCATTTCCAAGAAAATTAAGAGAAGATACTTTGAAAATGCTTATACAGAACAAAACACCTAAAAATGATGAATGACTATAATCGAGATCCTTTTAAATGTATGGCCAAGTTCACAAGAAAGTACAAGAGATCTCCTGGGATGACAAGAGTTAGGAGAGAAGACCAGACATGAGCAGACATAGCAACTGACCCTGAGATATATGGACTGTATGGTAAAAGCAAGATGTTTTGATACCTGCAGGGGGATGAGAGATGAGGCTGTGGGCACAGGAAGAAAAGGAACTGGATCATAGATATATGACTGAAATAGGATAATTCACAGGGCTACATCTCAGAGAAAATACGAATCAGAAAGGTGCTGCCCAGTGGCACAGGACAATGGTAAGGAAATATTCATGTCTTGTCCCTCACACAGGTCTGAAATTTGAGTTTCCCCTGGGCTCCTAAGCTGATCAATTAACACAGAAACCAGCCCCAGTTTGCTGCTACTCCCAATAACCTGAAAGAAGTAAAAACTCCTGAGCAGGGGAGAAACACCACCACACCAGACCACACAGGATTCCCACAGCTAAAGCCCACTGAAGATGAGCTCTCAATCCAACAATCACAGAAAGGAAAGAAAACAGTGCATCCTGAGCAAAGTCAGCAGGCACTGAAACCATTAAGACTGCATACCCAAGAACTTTAGAGAAACAACCTATGCAATTGAACTTCTCAGAGATCTGACACAGCATCCCAACATGTGTGAAGCTGTTAAGAGTAGAGCTATTTTGGTTAAAAAAAAAAAAAAAAAAAAGGCAGGGGGAAGACTTGGAAGCCCCAAGGCAACTGAGTGCTCCTTAGACAGAACACAGGTGGAACACTGTGGATGAGAAGGGATGTGAGAAGTCCACCAGCTTCCGCAGGCTGTGTAGGCCATGAACATTCCTCCTTTTGGTTCTTTCTCCTTCCCTTCTTTCCTCTCTTCTGCCTCACAAAGAGGTACTGATTATTGCCATTTATCAGGGGACCCATTTCAACTCTTCCAGCTGTCATTTAATAGCTGTAAAACTTGGGGAAAATCCCATAAACTTTCTTTGTTTTCCTCATCTGCAAAATGGGGATGCATTACTCTGAGTTATTCTGCAGATCACAAAAGGCCATGTGTTCATGTCCTGCAGCACCCAAGGGCTCCAAAATAGAACAAATGCACATCACAACCAGAATAGCTCCTCTTTTTATGGATTGTGTAAGATTTGGTTGAGAAAGAACCATTTGATGAGAATATATGGAGACAAGTTAAAAGTATGTTTGCACAAGTGACAAACTCAATAAATTGCGGTTCAGACAGAGTCTCACTCTGTCACCCAGGATGGAGTGCAGTGGCACAATCTCAGCTCTCAGCAACCTCCGCCTCCCAGGTTCAGGTGATTCTCCTGCCTCAGCCTGCCAAATAGCTGGGATTACATGTGCCCACCACCACATCCAGCTAATTTTTTTTATATTTTCAGTAGAGATAGGGTTTCATCATGTTGGTCAGGCTGGTCTTGAATCCCTGACCTCAGGTAATTCACCCACCTCGGCCTCCCAAAGTGCTGGGATTATAGGCATGAGCCACCGCACCTGGTCCAACATTTCTTGAAGAAAGAATAATTATCACAGAGCTAGTCACTTGCTCCCAACTCAATCACTCACTCACTCACCCTGATTCACTGTCAGCACTTCTGTGCTCTACTTCATGTCCCAGGAAGCTGTTCCCTGTGGACTGTCTCCCCTGGGCTCCTTTGCTCTCAGCCTGCTAGCTGTGTTTGGGCAATGGGAGCTACTGACCCGTGTCTGGAAGGCAGGAGGAAAGAGGAGAGAGGTTGACATCAAACTATTCCTTTCCCTTTTCCTCCCTTATTTAACTCCTGCAGCTCTTCGATCCAGTTCTTCCTGGACTCCTATAACACCATCTCCTCCACTTTTACCTTCGCTGCTAAGAGTACCAAAGACTTCTTCCTCTAACAAGCCTTAGTTGCTTCAGCCTCCCTTCCCCGCCCCGTTAACCCTTCCTGCACCTTTGTAACATCCTTTTGAGTTTCTGCATTTCCCCCCAGAATGAACTATGTTTTCTGTTCAACGCTGACTGATTCAACTCTGTAGAGTAAGTCCAAATCTCATCCCTTTAGGGAAAAGAAACTCATTCGTTGGGAATAGTCGATTTATTCTTATTTTTTAAACCTCAGTGAGTCTCATTTTTTGTATCTGCAAAATGACCATAAATGTTCTCATCTCTTGTGCTTACAAAATAAAAAATTAGAGAAACCTGAATGTTCCTGAAAACAACACCAACTAAAGAGAAACACTTCTTTCTGGAAAGGAATTTCTCGTCAGTCCAACCCTGAATCTTGTGGGTCACTCTACTGCCAAGTTTTGCAACCAGAGAGAAGAGAGGAAGAAATTTTAGCTTTCTTAAACAGAATATTTGAGAGATTGAAGCTTCTTAATTCTTCATTGTGAGGGGAAAATTGGGCACTAAATTATTTATTGTATTTTAAATTTACTGACAGAAGCAGTTTTGAAAACCTCACTGTTCTTTTTGAAAATAATTAACCTACTTTAATGTTTTAAATCTTTTTAACATATATCCTATTAAGTGGTAAAATGAGGGGGAAATAATGTTCAAAGAATAGGCTAAGAGTAGAAAGGAGAGAAATTCATAGCCCTCTTCTTCCAAGATCCATGGATCGGGGGCGGTGGGGAGATACAGGCTAATTCTAGCTTCACCCTCCATCAGATATGTCTTGTTCAGAACTAGCGTGTAGCAGGAAAGACAGGACAATTTTTATGGGGTTCAGTACAAAGACTTAGGACTCCCAAGACTTGAATTCCAAGTGAAGCAACCCTAATTGGTTGCAAATAATGGAAAACCCAACACAAACCAGCTTAAGCAAAAAGATGATCTATTTGTTTATATACCCAATATATTCACGGGTAAGGCTGGTTTTAAGAAGCCAGTCAGCGTATCTTATTCCCTTGGCCTCGGTAATTGGTTCAGAAATGTCTACATGATCCAATCAGAGAGAATGAGGTACTATGAGCCTTTCCTTCAAAATCTGGCTAAGGACAAATGTCCTACTGGGCTTCTTATAGGGAAAGGTGGTACAAATGTTGTCTCTATGTAATTTTCCTTGCTTCATCTCTCAGTTCTTCTTCCTCTGGGAGAACCATACTCACACACAGTTTCCCCTCCCAGTTATCACATGACTGACTTTGTATAGCTTTGCATTGGATTGACTTCGTATGGACTCTGGGAAAGCACTCCACTCAGGCTATCTTACCCAGTCACTTCCAGTTGGGTTTGCCCAACAGTGGGCCCTGCGAGAAGAACAGAAAATGAGAGAGGAGTCACGGAATCAACTCCACTCCCAGCTATGGTGTCCTAGAGCTGAGTAGGAGACAGCAAAAATCCTTCTTAAAAATATTCCCAGGAAAAGGCTTGTTCCCTCTCATTTGCTCTGACTGATCACATGCACGCTTCCAAAATGGCTACAGTGTCCAGGGAAATAAGATGCTGAAATCGGCTCAGGCCCAGTACACATGTCCTATCCATGAGACTCTGGCACAGGAATTGGACTATAGATAAATGCCTAAAATAGGATAATTCAAAGGGCTATGTCCCAGAGAAAATACAAACCAGAATGCTGCTGCCCATTGGCACCAGGAGATGGTAAGGAAACACTCACATGTTGTCCCTCACATAGGTCTGGATTTTGAGTTTACCCTGTGCTCCCAAGCTGATCAATTAACATAGAAACCAGCCCCAGGTTGCTGCTACTCCCAGTAACCTGAAAGAAGTAAAAAGCCCTGAGCAGGGGAAAAACACCACTGCACCAGAACTGAAGTTCATTAGCTGAATCTAATGGAAGGCGTTAATTCAAAGGAAATTTTACTACATTTGGAAAATATTTATGCATGAATACTTAAGTCACCCCCTACAGGAATTGCTTACATTTCTACTGGAGGGCCTCCATCTTTACCTATTTTATTCTGGGGGGATTTTGGTAAAAATTTTGTATTTTTGCCCATCTCAGCATAGCCAAGGTGGAGATGAAGGCAAAATGCAGAAGACAGCCATTATGGGGATCAAGTGTGTGCATTGACTGTACTATTGCAACCCCATTTTTCCTGCTGTTTGACTGCCTCTCTTGAAAAGCAGCACAGAGGTGACTAGAACAGCAGCAAGGCCTGAGAGATCAGCCCAAAGCAGATCAAACACGCTCCTCCCAGAGCCAAGGGCACCAAGAGCTTTTTACGCACATGTAGTGTCTAAGTCCATTTTGTGCTGTTACAGCAAAGTGCTTGAGACTGAGTAATTAATTTTTTCACCCTTTATTTTAGATTTAGGGGGTACACGTGCAGGTTTGTTTCCTGGGTATGTTGCATAGTGCTGACATTTGGGATACAAATGATCCTGTCACCCAGGTACTGACCATAGTACCCAATAGTCAGTTTTTCTATTCTTGCCCACTCTTTCTTTCCCCTTTCCAGTGATCCTCAGTGTCTATTGTTTCCTTCTTTATGTCAATGCATACCCAATGTTTAGCTCCAACTCATAAGTGAGAATATGCAGTATTTGGTTTTCTGTTTCTGTGTTAATTTGCTTAAGACAACAGCCTCCAGCTGCATCCATGTTGCTCCAAAAAAACATTATTTCATTCTTTTTTATGGCTGTGTAGTATTCCTTCGTGTATATGTACCATATTTTCTTTATCCAGTCCTCTCTTGATGCCACCTAGGTTGATTCCATGTCTTTGCTACTGTGAATAGTGCTGCAATGAACACGTGTGAGCATGTGTCTTTTTGGCAGAATAATTTGTTTTCTTTTGGGTATATACCCAGTAATGGAATTACTGGGCCAAATGATGGTTCTGTTTTAAGTTCTTTGAGAAATCTTCGACTGCTTTCCATAGCAACTGAACTAACGGACATTGAGACTGCACAATTCATAAGAGTCAGAGATTCCTTTCTTACACATCTGGTGTCTGGAAGTACAAGGTCGAAAGGCTCCCATCTGGGGAGGGCCTATGTGCTGTGTCACCCCACGAGGCAAGGCAGCGGGCAAGAGAGCAAGAGGGGGCTGATCTTGCTTTTATAACAGACTGGCTCCCAAGGTAATGACATGAATCCATTTATGAGAGCAGAGCCTTCATGACCTGATCACCTCTTAAGGGTCAAATTTCTTAATCTTGTTGCACTGGAGATTAAGTTTCCATCACATGAGTCTTGGAAGACACATCTAAACCACAACATACGGGTATCTTGGGCTGGCTTAAAATCACCGACATAGGTGGGCTTTTAGAACCAGAAATATGCATTCAAAGTCAGCATAGGTAAAGAAGGGAGCCCTCCACTTTGGGCATAGTGAGGAATATTAATCAGAGAAAGAAGCAAGTTGGAACAGGAAACTCTCAGTGGGACTATAAGGTGAGTTTTGTTTACAAGAAGCAAGGCAGGAAGCCAGTGACTAAAAGTAAGTCAAGAAGTCATATTAGGGTTAAGAGTCAAACAAGGTCAAGCAAATCTTATAGGGTTTAGGGAAACCAGCGTTTCCTTGAAAAACCAAGATCTTGATCTCTGAGCTCATCTGCAACTATGGGGCTGGGAGATAACTAGCTCTCCTCTGAGTAACAAACGTGGGAAGCCGGGTCACTATACAGCCTGCACATCCAGGCCACACAACTCAATCCAACAAGTATCTGTTGATCATTCACTAAACCCCAAGCACTGTGCTGAATGCTGGCAGCAAAGAAAAGAACAAGAACTAACAGAAACAAAAACAGGCAGTGCTTTCCAGGCGCTACCTCTGTACCAAACACAGTGTCAAACACCGGACATAGATTAACTCACTTAATCTTCACAACAAGACAGAGATAAATGACTGCTATCCCCATCATCCAGATGGGAATACCAAGTCACAGAGAGATGCAGTAAACTGCCTGAGGTCACACAGCTGGTAAGATGAGGAGCTGAGATTCAAAACTCACTCAGCCAGATGCTGGGTGAGTTTAATCCAGAGTTAGGAGACAGTGATCATAGAAATCTCTTTTTCTTTTTCCTTTTTTTTTTTTTTTTTTTCCCTCTTTTTTTTGAGATGGAGTCTCCCTCTGCCGCTCAGGCTGGAATGTTGTGGCACAATCTCAGCTCACTGCAACCTCCGCCTCCTGGGTTCAAGCAATTTTCCTGCCTCAGGCTCCCAAGTAGCTGGGATTACAGGCGTGCACCACTACACCTGGCTAATTTTTGGATGTTTAGTAGAGATGGGGGTTTCACCATGTTGGCCAGTTTGGTCTCAAACTCCTGATTTAAAGTGATCCCCCACTTTGGCCTCCTAAAGTGCTGGGATTACAGGCGTGAGCCACCGCGTCTGGTCAGAAATCTCATTCAAAGATGTGTCATGTGCATGGAGTGCCTAAGAATAAGAAAAAGTTCCACAAATGAATGAGGTGTGTGTGTTGAGTGGGGAGAATGATCACTTCAGGCAGAAAAAAATGGAAGAGGAGAGGACTTGAAAAGAGAGGGGTGGGGGCACTGGTCCCAGGAATCAAAGGACATCAGTACCGTTGGAGGACAAAGAACAAAAGCGGAGACAGACAATGGTGCTGGAGAAGGTGGCAGAACCGAACAACTTACAGGTTTAGCTAATGACACAAGGGTGTGTTCTGAGCATAATGAGAAAGCTCTGAAAGTGTAGCGGATATGAGCGGTACTCCACCACAGGAATTAAGTCCATGAAATATCGTAGCATTTCCCGCTTTGTCCCTACTAACAAATTAAATCTGACTCTGAGCACCTAGCCTGGCAGGAAACCCGGTCGGAGTCATTGTTGTAGCTTCTTTGTCCAAATCCCCCCAGGATCTTACAAAAGTCTCAGGAGGCTTACACAATCCAGACCTCTGGGTCGCACCTGTCACCTGCCATCCGGACAAGCTACTTAGTTCATGCAAAATGAAAATATCAGGGCCCTTTGTTCAAAGATTATTAACAATTCTAAGATGGTGACAGCAAAGCATTTTTTTTCTTTTTTTCTTTTCTTTTCTTTTGAGACAGAGTCTTGCTCTGTCGCCCAGGCTGGTGGGCGTGGCACTGTCTCGGCTCACCGCAACCTCTGCCTCCGGGGTTCAAGTGATTCTCCTGCCTCAGCCCCCCGAGTAGCTGGGATTACAGACGTGCACCACCACTCCCGGCTAATTTTTGTATTTTTAGTACAGACGGGGTTTCACCATGTTGGCCAGGTTGATTTTGAACTTTTGACCTCAAGTGATCTACCCACCTCAGCCTCCCAAAGTGCTGGGATTACAGGCGTGAGCCACCATGCCCATCTCAACAGAGCATTAAACCAAGCACAGGGATCTTCTTCATGTGGGGCCCCATGTGACTACCAGTTTGCGCGCCCCCAAGGATGGGCTTGTATGATAATATGTTACTTTTGCAATTATTTGAAGCCCCTTGAAGCTACACATCAGTGCTACTTCCCTCAGCTTTGGGCTTAGGGTCTTTGGCAAGGCTTGTGCCTTAGCATCTCAGCCAGTCCCCCTACCTGCTCCATGTCACCATTTTCCTAAGTCTGCCACTTCCCAAGGGCACCACAGGGAACCAGGGCTCAAGATAGAACCCCAAAACCTGTCCTCACTTTTAAGAAGACTCTGCCAACTCAGATCACTTCAGTCTCCACTCATCAAATATGTCTGCAGCTCCCAAATTTGCTTTTGGACAAAAGAAGCCACAGGTAACTGAAATGCACCTTGCACATCAATTTGAGGAAAAGGGAGGCAGATGGTTCTTATTTTTTCTTTAACAGCAGCAAAAAATAAAACACACAGCACTAAGTCAATACATTATCCTGCAGGGGAATGACATGGTCAGATTTATGTTCTATAAAGATCTCTCTGGCCACAGTGTAGAAAATAGATTATGTCAGCGCGGGAGGGGGGTCGAGAGGGAATGTGGAAGTACCAAATAGAAGGCTATTTCAGATTCCAAGAGAGAAATAATAATAGCCTGGAATGTCGGCGCAGATAAAAACAAATAAAAAAAAAAAACCAGACACATCAAAAAGATATTTGGAGTGTTGTGGCAGATATCAATAGCTGCCGGCTCCAGTACCTGCTCTCCTTATGACTAATAGATCCCAATTATGTCCTGGCAAAATGTATGTTTAAAAATACTTCCCAATCTTCCTTGCAAATAAGGGTGGCTATATACTTCAGTTATGGCCAATAAAATAGAAGCAGATACCGGGTGAGGTTTCTGGGCTTTTAAAAAGGAAACAGACTGGATGGCTTCTATCTTTGCATTTCCCTTCATACTTTACCCTTTGTCCTGCCTGGAATGTGGGTGCCATGCCAGGAGGTACAGCAACTATCTTGGGGCCACGAGGGAATAAGCGTAATACCAAATACACTGATGGTATCATAGAGCTGTTAAATAAGCCCTAGGCTGACTCACTCCAGATTTCTTGTTGGAGAAAAATAAACCTCTTTTTTTCAGTCAGAGTGATTGAATCCCTGTTACATGCCATCCTTAATTGATCCAGATATAGACCCAACAAGATTTAGAGTGGATTGTGACATGGTAGTTCAGAAGTGGACGTCAGCACCTCTGGAGGACTCCAGTCAAACATACCACAGAAACTCCAACCCCACCATAAAGCAACTTAAGCCAAATATGAAGCTCAAAGAAGCTGTAATGTTTAATAGGGGGAAATATATTTGGGTCATAAACCTATTTCCTCCAAAATATTAAATCAACAATAGAAGAACCCTCCACCTCTTTGGGCCGATGTGTTTATGAGCAGAAGGGATTATGACCCAAAGCTCTGGCAAAAAAAAAAAAAAAAAAAGTAGATTTACTACGAAACTCCAGGGCTGCATTTTACTAGCTAAGAGCACAGGCTTCAGAGGCATAAAAAGCTGGGTTCTAATCCCTGCTGCATCATGTACTAGTTGTGTGTCACTTCACCACTCTACACTCAGTTTACTCATCTGTAAAGTGGAGTTTGTAATATGTGATTTCATAAAGTGTTGTCATGAGAATTGAATGAGCCAATGCATATAAAGTAACTGGCTGAATCTGGCATGTATAAGTGCACCCAAAAGTGTAAGACTTCTTCCTCCTTTCCCTCTCCCACTAGCTTCTTTCTCTCTTCCCAGGTTCTCCCCCTCCTCGCCTACCACAGGGAGGCACTGCCTTTTCCAAAGACTGAACTCCTAAGGTACAGCTCAACCTTTCTAGGGATAGAAAGGCTACCATCCCATTTTACAGACAAAGAAGCAAGACTCAGGTAATCAGAGTAGGGACTAAAACTGAGATCTCTTGCCATTCGGCCTCATGCTTTCTGCCCCATGAAACTGCTTGCATTTGTAATCTCTCCACTGAGAGATCAGAAAACTGGACACAGGAAACAGATGCTGGGAAATAGTATGAAGAGTCCTGACAGCACATGAAACCATTCACTGGGCTCCATTCCTGTAGGAAGCTGTAATCCCTTAACTCAATGCATATTTTGGAGTACTGATAGTGCACCATGATTACTAGAAACTATTGGCTATCCAAAAGATCTACTCTTCCTTCCACCTAAGCACCAGGTGTACTATAATTCCCAGACTCCCTTGCAGTTGGTGTGGTCATGTGATAAGTTATAGCCAATGAAATGAGAGTAGAAGGGATGATGTAGGCCACTTGCGGGTCTGGTCCCTAAAGCCTACCAAACTTGATCCTCCATCTTTTTTTCTCTTCTTCTGGTTGCTTAGAAGTGTTATAAGACACTAAAACATGGAAGAGCCACAGACTGGAAGGAGTCAGTCTCTGAATGATCCTGTGCAGATAGGCCTCCCTGTTGATTTGAACACTCAATCAGGACTGTTACGTAAGTAAATAATATACCTCAAATGTGTTAATACATTCCACATTTGAGTTTACCTATGATTACAATACAGCCTAATCTACTCCAACTAGCACGCATGCCAAAGCATGACTGAAAATAAGATGAAAGCATGAATATGCCCAGGAGAATTCAAATTTGGAGCCTCATTTTTTAAATGGTTATGATTTTGATTTTTGGAGGAGTACTTTAAAATAAATCAGTAATATTTGCACAAAGTAAACATAACTGCATTACAAAAGCATATGCAGTAAAAACTGAGTTTCCTTTCTACCCTGAACCTCAAGTTCCTTAATTCCCCTTTCAGGAAAGAACCACAATAAGGAAATTCTTGGATATTCTTTTAGAAATGTTCTACCTCTGTACAAATATACAGTAAAGATCCCCCAGGTACTTTGTTGTATATGTGTGTGTGTGTATTATCCTATGCATCAGAAATATATATACATAAATAAATTGTGTGTGTATACACACACACACACACACACACATATATATATGATTGTAATATACGATTGCATATACTCTTTTTTACCACTAGTGTTTTCCCTTACCCATGTATCTTGGAGAGTGTCTTTCTTCAGTACACAAAAACTTTTAAACGAATGTACCATAGGCCATTATATAGATACACTTCCGGTTGTTTTAACAGGTTTCCTATTAACGGATATTTATGTTGAGACATTTAGATAGTTTCCAATAGTTTGACATTGCAAACAATGCTGAAATGGGTATCCTTGTGCACATATCTTTGCATACAAGTCCTTAGAACCAAACCATATCACATTGGGTATGTGAATTACATACCAATAAAAATATTAAACAATAAGCAGGAAAAGAAAACATAAAGAAGCTTTGGTCTAGAAATTTCTAAGGACACGTGGGGATTACAATTCAAGATGAGATTTGGGTGGGGACACAGAACCAAACCACATTAGATAGAGTATGCCAATTACATACCAATAAAAATATTAAACAACAAGCAGAAAAAAAATATGCAGAAGCTTTGGCCTAAAAATTTCTATGTCCCCACCCAAATCTCATCTCAAATTGTAATCCCCACATGTTAAGGGAGGGACATGTGATTCCTGCATGTAGAGAAAGAGAGGCGATTGGATAATGGGAGCAGTTTCCCCCATGCTGTCCTCATGATAGTGAGTGAGTTCTCACAAGATCTTATGGTTTTATAAGTGGTTGACAGTCCCTCCTTCACACACCCACACTTACTCTTGAAGTCTTGTGAAGAAGGCACCTGCTTCCCTTCTGCCACAATTGTAAGTTTCCTGAGGCCACCCAGCCACGCCAAATTGTGATTCAATTGTATCCCCCCTTTTTTTTTTTATAAATTACCCAGTCTTGGGTATTATCTTCATAGAAGTGTGAGAGTAGACTAATACACAATCCCATAGAGACATAAGATTATTCTGCTTATCTGTTTGTTTTTTTTTCTTAAATGAGTTTTTGTAGTTTGTGCCTTTCAAGGAAATTTTCCATTTCATCTAAGTTGTCCAATGTATTAGCAAAAAGCTGTTCTTAATATCCCCATATGATCCTTTTAATAGCTATAGAATCTGTAGTGATTATATACCTCTGTGCCTTTCATTCTTGATATCGGCAATGTGTGCCTTCTCTCATTCTCTGTGGGTTTATAGTTTTCACCAGATTTGGGAAATTGCTGGCCATTATTTCTGCAAATATTTTTTTGTCCCACTCATTTTGTCCTTAGGGCACTCTGACTAAACATATGTTCAGCTACTGTTCTCCATTCATTTTTTTCTAGTTTTCTTTCTTTCTGTGTTTCATTTTGGGTAGTTTCTACTGCTTTGTCTTCAAGTTCATTCATCTTTTCTTCTGCTATGTCTAAGTTGCTCTTGATTCCATTCAGAGCATGAGTACATTTTTTGAATCATAGTCACTATAGATCTTATCTTCAGAAACACAATTTGAGTCTTTTTTAGGATTGCCAGATTTAACAAATTAAATACAAGACTCCCAGTTAAATGTGAATTTTAGATAAATGGTAAACAATTTTTAGAGTACATGCAATAGTTGGGACACACACTAAAAAATCTACTATTTGTCTGGAATTCAAATTTGACTGAAGATCTTTCATTTTATCTGGAAACTTGAGTCTTATATTTTACATATTTC
Organism: Chlorocebus sabaeus; assembly: GCF_047675955.1. Taxonomy (NCBI): domain Eukaryota; kingdom Metazoa; phylum Chordata; class Mammalia; order Primates; family Cercopithecidae; genus Chlorocebus; species Chlorocebus sabaeus. Next base: position 24,724,516 of record NC_132908.1, read on the forward strand.
TATTTACAATACTCAACCTTACTGCTAGTTTATTGAATATATAGAACACAGTTATAACTTTGTAATGTCCTTGTCTATCAATTCTGCCACCTGTGTTATTTCTCAGTAGGTTTTAATCAATTGATATTTCTCCTCATTATGGGTCATATTTTTCTACTTTTTTTCATTCCTGGTAATTATTTGTTGAATGGCAGACGATATGAATTTTATCTTATTGGGTGCTGGGTATTTTTATATTCCTATGAATATTTTTGAGCTCTCTTCTGCAATCCAGTAAAGTTATGGAAAACAGTTTGGTCCTTTTGAGTCTTGCTTCTAAACTTTCTTTGGCAGGACTACTGAATACTCCTTCTAGAACTCCACTCAGTGTCTAAGGATTATTATAAGATTTTCCACTCTGGCTGGTGGGAACAGGAACTATTCTCAGCCCTGTGGAAACTCCCCAGTTGTTCTAATCCTCTCAAGTGGTTTTTCCTTAATCTCTGGTGGTTTCCTTTTCCTGACATGCATGGACTGATCATGACTCAACTGAAGGGTCCTTTACTAAACTCCAGATCTCTTTCCTCCTCCTCCCCCTCCTCCTCCTCCTCTTCCTCCTCCTCCTCTTCCCCCTCCTTCTCCTCTTCCTCCTCCTCCTCTTCCTCCTCCTCTTCCTCCTCCTCTTCCTCCTCCTCTTCCTCCTCCTCCTTTTCTTCCTCTTCTTCTCTTCTTCCTTCTCCTCCTCCTCCTCCTCCCTACTCTCTGACCTGTGAACTCTAGTACTTTGCCCTGAGAACTTTAGCTGCTTCACCCTCCCAAGACTCCCAACCTTCTTTCTTCAACTTAGAGAGTCCACTGGGCTCTGCCCAGGTTTCCCTTCCTTGTGCTGTGCCCCTTAAATGCCCTCCTGGCAGTAACCTCTGGCCTCCTGCTCAACCCTGTGCGACCCAGTCAGCCCATTAGACTTCAAAGGATCCTCCTGTATATGTGCACACCCTGGGAGTCTTAGGCTTCATCCTACAAAGACTGTACCAGGTCTGCCATCCCAAGAATACAGCAAGTAACATCTCCACTACGTGGCCTGAAAGGTATTAGAATGGCAGCCTTTCTCAGAGCTTCACTGGGGAATTAAGAAATTATGATTCTAAAGAAGAGGTAGAAAGAATAAAAACTCAGCAGACAAGAGTCCCCACACATGAGACAGATCATCTCTCTTGCAGAAAAGGGAACAGGGGAGTGGCTGCTGGGAGGCGGGGTGGAAGCATTGGAGGTCAGGGTGCCAGGAGCCTGCAACATCACATGTAAAATGAAATGCCAATATCAAGGCTCTGAAGGGCTCTGACAGGCAATCAGTACCCCAGCTGAGATGGGAGCAACAGTGTAGTGTCTGCTTCCCAAGAAGGGCCATAGGGATGGATGTCAAGAGGAGACAGGAAGCAGGGGGAAGAAAAAGTGTCACGTGCTGGCTGGAAAGTTGAGAATTCTTGCCCCATGTTTGAGGAGCCCAGCAAGTACCCTGTAGTTTTGCCTGCTCAGCCTTCATCCCTTTACCTCTTCCGAAAACACCATTTTGATATTCCTTTGGGGGCTCCCTCCCTCACTCTCAGTCCACATAGTTCTAGGGACATTGACCCACTGCCAGGCTCTGCATGTGGGTGTGTGACTCAAGCCAGCCCCAGCAAAGCCAAACCAGGAACTTTTGTTAGAGCCATAAGAAGATACTGTTTTTACTAAGGTTGCTAAGTTGGTAGGATATAAACATGAAATTGCAGACAACCAATTAGGCACTCTGCAGTAAAAGTCGCCCTGATACTAAAGTCAACACAGAGGGAAGCAGAACCAGAGGGTAGAGGAAGATTCCTGAGGACATTTTTGAACACCTAGACCAAGCCATACCTGAACCCATGGCCTCCTAAATGTTTTATTTTAGCGAGACAATGAGTTCCCCTTTTAAAATTAAATATATTAAACTCCTACAAGTAGAGATTGGTGTAAACATGCTTCTAAAGTGTACCCCTAGATTCAATTCTTGAACAGAGAACTAGAATTTTTTAGCTGGAAGCTCTACCGCTCTCCCCGCTCCCCAGGAGACTCACTCTTGAAGGTGGCCAAGCATCAAAGGTGTCTTGTCTTCTCAGGCTGGCTCTGGCCACATGTTTCTGGGCCTTGCCCAGAGTTCAGCTTCTCACTTGGGATCCCTGGAGGGCTCTTCCCACTGCTCTGGGTCTCTGAGGGGTGTATTTGCAAGTCCCATTTCCTCAAATGTTACCTCCAGATACTTTTTTTTTGAGATGAGGTTTCATTCTGTCACCCAAGCTGTAGTGCATTGGCTTGATCTTGGCTCACTACAACCTCCACATCCTGCGATCAAGCCATCCTCCCATCTCAACCTCCCAAGTAGCTGGGATTACGTGCACCACCGCGCCTGGCTAATTTTTGTATTTTTTATAGAGACAGGGTTTCACCATGTTATCCAGGCTGGTCTCAAGCAATCTTTCCCTGCCTCAGTCTCCCAAAGTGCTGGGATTACAGGTGTGAGCCACCACGCCCAATCCCTACAGACATTTTAATATCATTGTCTATATTTTAAAATTTTTTTTTAAATAAGATATTTATCTTTTCTTAAAATCAAAAGAACCGGGAAATTTTGACCCAGGTGTCTTCATGGAGGTAAGGAGCAGCCGCTCCCCTTACATTGACCAGGTGCTCTCCAGTTTGCCACAGTCCTCCCCATCCCCTGTCGTATCCCATCCCAGCCCATGTCATGCACTTTTCTTGCCCACTTGGCATCTTCACAAATGTGAGTCCGCAAGACCTTTACAGTGAGAGAGCTGAGCCCAGGCCTCCAAGGGGTAGGGGCAGTTCACCCGGAAGGAAGAAGACAGGGGAAGGACTTCTCTTTATCAGGGATGCTCTATGTTCCAGGCAAGATATCTGGCACAGACAGTAATGATCTGAAAAAGATGGACTCTGCTCACAGCCTGGTGAGGGAGACAGATGTGTAAATCCCAGCATCTCTCTCTTTCCCATGGCTATAGTGTGGTTCCTTTGATTCTCCAAATGTCATGTTGAAGTATGATCCCCAGTGTTGGAGGTGGGGCCTAGAGGGAGGGGTTTTGGATATTGGGGCAGATCCTTCATGAATGGCTTGGTGTGTCCTCACGGTAATGAGTGAATTCTTGCTCTATTAGTTTCTGCAAGAGTTGGTTACTAAAGGGAGCCCAGTACCTCCTTCCCTCTTCTGCTTCCTCTCTCGCGTGTGATCTCTGCACACAACAGTTCCCTTTCACCTTCCGTCATGAGTGGAAGTGGCCTGACGCCCTCTCCAGAAACCCAAGCAGATGTGGTCACCATGTTTCTTGTTCAGCTTGAAGAGCCGTGAGCCAAATAAACCTCTTTTCTTTATAAATTGCCCAGCCTCAGTCATCCCTTTCTAGCAACACAAATGGACTAAGACACCCACCTAAGTGCCCAACATGGCAGAGTACAACCCTCTTATGCCACTGAGATGCAAGTTCTGGAGAGGAGTTGGAAATGAGCTATGACTGTGTACATGATATTTCTTGCAAGCCTCATGTTTTCACGTGAAAATAGGCATAACTTTTATATTCAACCTCTCCATATTAAAAGAAAAAAAGTTTTACTCAAAAAATAAAAAATAAAAAAAAGGCTGAGTGTGGTTGCTAACACCTATAATCCCAGCACTTTGGGAGGTTGAGGTGGGTGTATTGCCTGAGCCCAGGCATTTGAGACCAACCTGGGAAACATGGGGAAACCCCATCTGTACTAAAAATACAAAAAAAAAAAATTAAAAATTAGCTGGGCATGGTGGCAGGCACCTGTAATTCCAGCTGCTTAGGAGGGTGAGGGAGGAGAATCATTTGAACCTGGGAGTTGGAGGTTGCAGTGAGCCGAGACCACACCATTGCACTCCAGCCTGGGCAACAGAGCTAGACTCTGTCTTAAATAAATAAATAAATAAATAAATAAATAAATAAATAAATAGAAGTTCTATACAATTGAGTTTCCAGCAAAGTGAGCCTTGTTTATCCTGAAACCTCCTGTGTTCTTCTGACGAATGGAGGTGAACCCCAGGAGTATAGGTACCCCACTTTGAGAAGCAGACATAAAACAGAAAATGATAATGAATGTAGTAAGTCCTGTGCCAGACACTCTCTTATGTCGGGACATTTGCACTGGCTCTTCCTCTGCCTGTAAGGATCTTACCCCCAGATACCTCCATGGCTCACTCTCTCATCTCCACTTTTTTGTGCAAGCATCATGTCCATGAAGCTCATTTTCATCACCCCATCTAAATTGCCACTGCCCCTTCTTTGCAACACTCCTGTATCTCCTATATCTCTTTACCCAATTCTTTTTTTTTTTTTTCCTACATGGCATTTATCACTTTTTAATCACCTTAAATATTTTTCTTGTGTCTTGTGTCTACTGTTGATTTCCCACTCTGGACATTAAGCTCCACAAGAGCTGGAATTTTTGTCTGTTGTGTTTATGGCTGCATCTCCAGCTCCTACGACAGAAGCTGGCATAGAGCAGGACTTTAAGAAGTATTTTTAAGGAAATGAATGAATAAATGAACAAATAGATGGTGTGTCCTCTCCTGGGAGGGAGGATACTCTAGCAGATTTAATCACAATGTTGTACATCTGCTTTGTCTAGAAAGGTAAAATATGAAAGTACATGAGTGCTTTTGAAGCCAAAGGACTAAAGGACCATGAGGAGCAAGACATAATCTCACTTTGTTCCCCATGCTCTGAATCCTTCTGAGGCTAACCCAGCAGTCCCAGACCCTCCCGTCACTGGCCCAAGCTACCCGCAGCTCACAGCTGGACTACACCACAACTTCCTGGACACAGCATCACCCGTCCTTGCCTGCTTCCTCCACGCTTCTCCCCACCCAGGGCTAGTGCCAGAACTGAAAGCATTTTCTGAATTAGAAAAGGGCACCCCCTAGGAGTTTGTAGCCCCACAAGCACAGGACTTGGTAGACTGACAAATGCTGATATTGGATGCATCTGCAAAACTGACTCCACTCTGCCCGCAAGCAAGATGCCCATGCTGTGTCCCTTATACAAGACACAACCCTGCACAATTGTTGCTCGGCAGCCCTGTGAACATCCCATCAGGGCCAGAATTTTTCTCCAGCAATTCAGGTGTGCAATAAATTTCACAGTACTTTATTTGTCTAAAATCAAATTAAATCTGACTCTAATCCCCCCGTTTCCCCAGGCTGGAGGGAAATTCAATCTCAGTATTATTGAAGCTCTCCTCCCACGGTTTGAACAGATTCCTGGAGGGTCTTAGGAAATAAGAGGAGTAAGTCCTTTAGACGGATGCTGATGCCCAGGTCTATGCATGTTGGAGAGAAAAGACACAAGAAGGGGAACATTCCCACAAAAGGTTCGAGAACCAGCACCACAGACCATGGGGCCACCATGAACTGTGTCAAAGGCCAGTACTGTACTGTGAGGCTGGAGGAGGGACCTATGCTTTGTTTAGGGTGATGAGTTCATTCTCATATTCTTGCCCTGAAACATATTCAGAGACAGCTGTTTGATCATCCACCCATCCATCCATCATTCAACAAATATACATTGGGTTTCTACTTTATGCTAGACCCCGGGGATATACTGCTGAAGGAAACAGATGCAGCCCCTACTTAACTAGAGCATGCAAGTAGCAGAGAAACAGATATATGTAAACAACCAAGTGAATATATTGTTATAAATGGCGGTCAATGCTTTAAAAGTAAAAGGAGGATGCTATGCAAGAGAATAACTAGGTAGATCAGGGCAGCCTTACTGAGGCAATAGGTGAGCCGACACCTAGGATGTGACAAGAAGTGAGACAGGCAGAGTGGGCGTGGAGCCTTCTGGCCAGCAGGGAAGCAGGAGGAAGGTTCTGCAGCAGAAAGGAGTCTGGGTATAGATGCATCTTTCTCGAGACTGGGGCCACAGACTTCATCAGGTCCTCGAATTGACCTTGACATTCACTGACTTTAAGAGTCCTGAGCCTTGTCTGCTTTTATTCTTTTTTCTTTTTCTTTTTTTTTTTTTTTTTTTTTTGAGATGGAGTCTCTCTGTTGCCCAGGCTGGAGTGCAGTGGCACGATCTCAGCTCAATTTAACCTTCACCTCCTGGGTTCAAGTGATTCTCCTGCCTGAGCCTCCTGAGAAGCTGGGATTACAGGTGCCCATCACCACGCCCAGCTAATTTTTGTACTTTTAGTAGAGACAGGGTTTCACCATGTTGTCCAGGCTGGTCTTAAACTCCTGGCCTCAAGTGATCTGCCCACCTTTGCCTCTCAAAGTGCTGGGATTAGAGGCGTAAGCCACTGTGCCTGGCCTACCTTTATTCTTTATATATATGCACACTCCCGAGGAAGACTGATGCCACGCAGCAAACTCCAAGAAAATCTCAGGGGTAGAGTGCCGTTTCTATGATGTGGCATTTTTACAGGCTCTCTTTCATCCCTTTCTTCTTGCTCGCCCTCCCTCCCCACCCCTCGTCCTGAGCCCCGCTGAAACACACAGACACGCTGCAGCCCAACTCAAAATGCCAGAGCAATGGAGCAGCGGGATTGCGAGGGAGAAACACAGCTTATACAGTCTCCCAACCCAGGCAGGCACCGGTGAAATGTTTGACAGCTCAGGAGATGGATCGGCAATACGGCTTGGGCCACACTTCCAGGGCAGAACTGAAGCCATCCTTCCTGGGAACGGCCTCATAGATCAGCCTGCGCACGCTTGTCAGCCCAGCCTCCAAACGCTGTCCCTTGCCATCTCGGCTTCCTCACGGCTCCACTCCAGGCCTCCAGGCTCTGGGGGCTCTGTCTTGAGTTGGAGTCAGCCTGGGGAGGCTCAGACCCCTGAACACTAGACCCAAAGGAAGACCTCAGGCAGAGGAAATGCCGTGACAGAAATTGCAGAGGGAGAGATGACTAGCAAGGGTTTCCAAACCATGCTTCTCTGGTTCCTTGAGGTGACTTAAACTACTATTTTAATAAAATAGTTAATACAATTTTACAAAGACCACACACATTGTGTTTTCCACACGAAAGAGACTGTGCCTCATCTACAAACAAGTCAATGCATGTAGACAGATGGTCAACCTATATGCATTGCCTCATTGAATCCTCAGGACGTCTAATGAGTTAGGTGTTATTAGCCCAGGTTAGAGATGAGCACACTGAGGTGGGAGAGGGTGCAGTCAAGGAGCAGATATACAGCAGAGGGAGGCCATCTGGACTCTCCAAGAAGCAGGTGCCGAGACAGAGTTGGAAGACAAGGAACTCAGAGGAGGTAATGCCTATGAAAGGAGAGACGGAGGCAGGAGGCTGGAGCCTCAGACAGCTCTGCAGGTGTCAGAAGGTTGGATGCAGGAGCTGCAAAGCAAAGGATGCTCATCAGAGTCCTGAGTTGGGTGGAAATTGCCAGACCCTGCTACCACCGCCTTGCTTAAGACTAGAGGCTGTTCCTAAAAGAACAGGACCTCCCATGAGAAGCTGAGGCAGATCCTGAAGGAGGTAATAGCTAGCCACATTCCTCACAGCTGCACAGAGCGTCCTTTCTTGAAGGGAGATCTGAGCAGTACTTCCCGGTGTCCACCATACAGAGATAGGATTTGAATCCTGTTCATCTACAGGACAAGCAGCTGACCCATATGGGAGCCTGCTGCCACTTCCGTAAAGTGTAAATCCTGAAATGCAGAGGGAATCTCTGAGAGCCTGCTGTCCACCTGCTTCCCTGTAGAGATGAGCCAGAGAAGTTAAGTAACTGGGCCAAGGCCACACAGCAAACCAGTGGTGGGGCTGGGTCTCCTTGCTTAGAGATAGGACACCGACTAGATTCCAGTGCTGTCTTTCTCCAGGTTTGTCCTGGAACTCGGGTCCACATGCCTGTGATTTGGAAAAGCAGCCATCTGATTCTGGCCCCATCTTCACATGCTCCCAGGGACCCTCTGTCCTGAGAAGCTGGGGAAGATTAAGCAAAATCAGAGGTCTCCCACACCCCCAAACTCTCTTGGCCAGTTGGAGTAAATGCACTGGGGTGGCTTTGAGGCAAAGGCCAATGGAGGCACACAGGGGAAGGGAAGCAGGAGTCAAGGAAGGCTTCCTGGAGGAGGAAACGCTGCTGCTGAGTCTTGAAGGATGAGTAAGGGTCTGAGTGGAGAATGATTGGGCAGGGAGGACAAGCTGAGGTGCAGGACAATATTAGCAGAGATGTACCCGGAAGAAAGAGTAACCCACATTCTGGAAACTGCTGATGGTTCATGCAGCCAGAGTGTCATGTTCACAGCAGAACAACAACAGGGACACTCGACAGGTAGGCATGACCAGATAATGAAAGCACTTCGAGGGAAGGACAATGGGGAGCCAGTGGAGATTGTAGAGAGAGGAGGGACATGGTCAGATTTGTGTTTTGAAAAGCTCTTTCTAGCAGCAATGAGGCAAGTGCGTTACAAGGAAATAATACCAGAGGCAGGGGGACCTGGAAGGAGACTAGGGCGGCACACTGAGCAAAGACGAAAAATTCGAACTTACAGCCCAGCAATCCACTGATAGCGGGAAGGACCTGCCCTGGCACCCTGTCTAGTCCCTGGGCGAGGGATGGGGGCTGCCATCGCTGAGAGAGTGACGCAGGAGGAACACCACACTGTGGGGTTGATGAGACAGTGAATTTACTTGTGGATGAGTTGAAGGTAACAATGTATGTGCAACCTCAGATAGGAAGAAACCCCCTAAGAAATGGGTGTTTATGAAGACTTTTCATGTGTGGGACCTAAGGAGGGAGCAGTGGAAGTTAGAGCCACAATATTATAAAGTAAAAACACGCAGAGCCAAAAGAGGAGAAACTGGTGATCACAACTGTGGAAAAGGCCAATGTTGCAGATCAGTAGGAGAAGGAGACCCAGCGGCGCACTGAGAAGGAATAACCAGATGAAAGAGTGTGGGCCTGACACGGTGGCTCACGCCTGTAATCCCAGCATGTTGGGAGGCTGAGATGGGCAGATCACTTGAGGTCAGGAGTTCGGGACCAGGCTGGCAAATATGGCGAAATGTGGTCTCTACTGAAAATGCAAAAGTTAGCCGGGCATGGTAGCCCATGCCTGTCATCCCAGCTACTGAGGAGGCTGAGACACAAGAATTGCTTGAGCCTAGGAGGCGGAGGTTGCAACGAGCCGAGATCATGCCACTGCACTCCAGCCTGGGTGATAGAGCAAGGCTTCCGTCAAAAAAATAAAAATTAAAAAAATAAATAAATAAATAAAAAGGAGAGTGACCAAGAAAGCATATCCTGGCTTGGAAATCAGGGATAGTATGTGATCCGACACCATCACTGTCCTGAGAAAATGGGACCAGCTCGGAGAGTCCTAGCTTGGTGATTTCACAGCAACTGTAGAGACGAACCTGGAGGGTGACAAGATGCAAGGAGGATTGCTGGCCTTGCTGTCAACCAGGGAAAGGACGTAGCAGCACCTATTGGATTTGGCCACTGTCAGGGAGAGGAAATGGGTGACAGCAATTGAAGTGTCCATGGAATGTGGGAACAGAGGTCTTTGAGGAGTGAGGGAAAGAAAAAGAAGTGAAGACAGCAAGATGACCTTTCTTTCAAGGACCAAGCAAAATAGGAGAGTTGCTGGAGGATGGGCAGGGCCAAAGAATATCTTCTCTGTGGGTTTTTCATTTTTTATTTTCTATTTTTATGAGATGGAGTCTCGCACTGTCACCCAGGCTGGAGTGCAGTGGCACAATCTCAGCTCACTGCAACCTCCACCTCCCAGGTTCAAGCGATTCTCCTGCCTCAGCCTCCCAAGTAGCCAGGATTACAGGTGCATGCCAACACGCCCAGCTCTTTTTTGTGTATGTGTGTGTGTGTGTGTTTTCAATAGAGATGGGGTTTCACTATGTTGGCCAGGCTGGTTTCAAACTCCTGACCTCGTGATCCACACACCTCGACAGAGTCTTGCTCATTTAGCTGCACTCCAGTCTGGAGTACAGTGACCCAATCTCGACTTACTGTAATGTCCACCTCCCGGATTCAAGCAATTCTCCTGCCTCAGCTTCCCAAGTAGCTGGGATTACAGGTGTGTGTCACCACGCCCAGCTAATTTTTGTGTTTTTAGTAGAGACGGGGTTTCACCATGTTGGCCAGGTTGGTCTTGAACTCCCAATGTGCCCGAATTATAGGCGTGAGCCACCACACCCAGCCTTACTCTGTGTTTTTTAGTCTTTGTATTCATTCCCTTTCTGCATAAATCCATTTCACGTAACATTACATAAGTGAGTAAATGTAATTGTATGCATGCTTTTATTTATTTTATTTATAGCATCTTTCCTTCCCTCACATTATACTCCCGACACTAGACAACTCATGTTAACAACATACCATGTTTCTCTGCCTATTTTCCGGGTTCATCAAATCCAATCCAGATGTGGAATAGGGTCAGTGTTCTGCAGAAACCACAGTAAGGCTTTTGCTGGTCATGAAAATATTGCAATGTGTCTAAATCAGTCTGTGAGTACTAATTCCTTGGACCTTTTAGGTCCTCCCTCCCCACCAGCCTATCCTGGGACATCAAATGCTCATGGTTGCTCAACAGTATGACTGCTATGTGTGTATGTGTGTGTGTGTGTGTGTGTCCCTGCACATGAACACATGTGTGTGTGTATGTGTATATATATGCATCTGGGAGGACACATAAACATGGTGTCATGTTATACATGTCTCTGCCTTCTGCTGTTTGACACTCAGCCATGCCTCGTGGAAATCCCTCCTAGTCACCTGATGTGGTTCTTCATCTTCCTAATGGCTACATAATGATCCATAATGTAGACACCCCATAATGTATCCAGCCATTCTTTTTGTTTCTCCAAGTGATTTGGTAATGCATATGGGCCATGAACTGGGACTTAGGAGAGCAAGGATGGAAAAAGGAGATGTTAAAGATGCAGAAGAGAAAAAGGAGGAGGGAGTGGGGCGCCCCTGAGAAGGTGGGAAGGAGCAGGGAGAGAGACTGCCCATGGTCAGGTGGGATCACGCCTGCACACAGAGCACAGTGTCCAGCATCTGTGAACAAGCTGTGCCCCTGCACTCTGACTGCCCATCAGGGCACTCTCCCTCCCATAGGCTGGGTGAACTTTATAAGTGACAGGGGCTGATTGTGCCACTCTCTCTGCTCAACAACTTCAAGGATAAAGACCAACTCCCTTACCATGGCCTTGGATGACCCAGCTTCTGCTTCCCTCTGCAAATTCAGGCTGCGTAATCTCACCGTTGCTTCCTGAGCTCCAGCCACTCTGGCTTCCTTTCTGGTCTTAAACTTGCCTTGCTTTCTGCTGCTTCAGGGCCTTTGCACATGCTGTTTTTACCACTGGGCATACTCTCTCACTGTTCTCCCTTCACTTAATCTCCTGGGAGGGTCTTGGAAGAATCCTCCCAATATTGCCGGCCACTCTTTTAAGACCACCGTGTAATGGTGTTCATGTGTTATATGAGGTTAGTAAGTTTTGATGGCATGCTAAATCAAGTAAACTAAAACCTCCACTTACTTTTAATAAAAGGATTGCATATCTGCGGTGGGAAAGGAGAATTATTCAGTGGCTAAAGGTCTTTTTAGTGACAGCTCATTTCTGCTTCAGAATTATATTTGCTTGCTTTTCTGATGTATGGATATAGAAATGTCTCTATAAATAGATTAAAGAAAAACCTGTCCATCAACAGTCAAAACCGAGGAAAGAAAGCCTGAGACTGGAAGTCACCATAAATCTCTAGTTCTCTTCCACAACAAAGCGAGATGAAGCGTCCCCTCCCCAAACCCTCACTCCTAAACTAGCTCTTCCAGCCAAAGCTCAAGGATACCCATTTCCATTATTTTTCCCAAAACGACCGTCGTAACTACTGACCCTTTTCTAACACACACATGCACACACACACACACACACATTCTCTCTCTCTCTCTCTCTCCCTCTCTCTCTCTCTCTGTCACACACACACACACACACACACACACACACACACACAGAGATAGTAGCTAGCGTTATAGCTACAAGAAGTAAAGGAAGATAAATGACAAAGTGGTTTTTTTTTCAGTGTTGATATCTGATGGTTTCTGGTTCTTTAGAAACTTAACATTGGAAATGAGCCTTCCTAGAGGTGCTAGACACAGTGGGGAAGCCCCATTATAGCAGAGCCATGAAGCACCTGTGTGATGTTCTCTCATGCCCTGGACCTCAGATCAGCATTACTTCCTTGGGGAAGCCCTTCCCCACCCCTCGCATTGGTCAGGACTTCCTACCAGGCTCCCCAAAGCTCCCAGGACTTCGTGGCTTATAACAGTTCTTAATAACATGCTTATGGTGTGATAATGTAATTCCTTCTAGTTTCCCTCCCCTTCCAAACTGTAAGCTCGACGAGGTAGAAGCTTTGCCTTTCTTATTCATAGCTGTGTTCTTAGCACCTTTCACAATGTCAGACATTATAGTATATGCTCAATAAATGTTTTGAACTAATACAAAGGGATAAAAGGAGGGAGGAAGGAAGAAAAGAAGGATGAAGGAAAGAGGAAGGAAGGAGGGAGGGAGGAAGAAAGAAAGAAGGAAAGAAGGAAGAAAAAAAGGAGGAAGAAAGAAGGAAGGACGGAGAGAGGGAGAAAGGAAAAAGAAAGGAAGGAAGGAGACAGGAAGAACAAAAGAGGAAGAGAGGGAGAGAGAAAGGAAGGAAGGAGGGAGCAAGAAAGGAAGAAAGAAGGAAGAAGGAAAGAGGGAGGGGAAAGGAGGAGAGAAGAAGAAAGGAAGAAAAGGAGAAAGGAAGAAAGGAAGGAGGAAAGAAGGAGGGAGGGAGAAAGGAGAGAGGAAGGAAGGAAGGAAGGACGGAAGGAAGGAAGGAAGGAAGGAAGGAAGGAAGGAAGGAAGGAAGGAAGGAAGGAAGGAAAGGAGGGAAGGAGGGAAGGAAAATAAGGAAATCATGTAAGTCTATGGCCCACAGAGACCTCCTGTCTTCATCACTCACACCCCAGTTTTACAGTCAAGATTTGGTCCCTTTGATGGCTGCATGCAGGGAACACGTGGAGAGCTTTTTAGAGATATTGATACCCAAGCTTCACCCCCAGACACTGATTCAACTGCCATGGTGAGGCCCCGGCAGAGTGCATCATCAGGTATACTGTAAAGACTCCACGGGTGATTTTTACAGGCACATACACACCTGGGGCAGAGGAAATGATGAGTTCCTAGTTCTGTGCATGCTCGCAAAGAGGAGAACAAAAGCCTTGTTGGAAGCCTCCTCCTGCACTCACAGGCCCTGAAATCAAAGTTTGAGATGGGAGACTGAAGACTTAAGGCCTGACTCATGCTGAAAACTGGGGTAGAAACCTCACCTCAAGGCCTGACTCATGCTGAGAACTGGGGTAGAAACTCACTTCACGTCTGAGTTTCAGCCTTATCTGTGAAATAGAGGTTTCTTTCTTCCCTTCCTAAATCCCATTCATCGTGTTCACCAGTCTTTGCTAGGAGGATTGGGAAGTTGCTTTCCTAGCAATCACAGGCCAAATCAGCCAAGAGCCTTCTGCCCACCCTCACTCTACAGGGCTTTGAGGGAGGGGAACCCGCCCTCTCCAGCCTTGACTTGGTGGGTGGGAGGACTAGGTCTTGCCTGCTCCTCCTCCTCTTCCTCCCGTTCTTTCCACAGTGAGGGTGGAGGAGGAAGGATCAGATGGGTCTTTCCAAAAACCTTATATGTCTCAGGCTCTTTAGGTACATTATTGTATTTTGTCCTCTTCCAGGTAGGAACCATTGTCTTCCCATTTTACAGATTCAAGAAACTAAGGTTCAGAGATGTTTCAATTTGCACAGAGATGCCCAGCCCAGGAAAGAAGAGCCAGTGAGCTTGATCTATGTTGACTTGGAATTACATGAGAATTCTAGGAGTCCACATGGCCTCCAGAAACAAGCCTGGACTATCACCTGGGTCCTCCCCCACCAGGTAGGGCAGTGGCCCAGAATGGCCCAGAATGACTGAGAGGCAGGGGCTTTGTCTCAGACATCACGGTTCAAATTCTGACCCTACCACTTCCTACCTGGCCAACCCTGGGCAAGGGCCCTCACATTTCTGACAACTCTGAGCATTTTCATCTGAAAGAAAGCAAAAAGAACTTTTTAACTACAAGAGGAAAGAAAAGCAAAGGAAGGGTGCTATAATAAAAATTGCCAATCTCATTATGACATCACAGAAAGTAAAGTAAACTTTCTCTTTTTGAGACAGGGTCTCGCTCTGTCACCCAGGCTGGAGTGCAGTGGCACAATCATGGCTCACTGTAGCATCAAAACTGAGCTCAGGTGATCCTCCCACGTCAGCCCCTGGGTAGCTGGAAACACAGGTGTGCACCACCACACCTAGCTAATTTTTGTATTTTTTGTAGAGATGGGGTTGCCATCTGGTCTGGAACTCGTGAACTCAATGGATCCACCCACCACAGCCTCCCAAAGGGCTGGAACTACAGGTATGAGACCCCGTGCTAGGCCTCACTAATTGTTTGAAGTATATTGGCCACCTCACCAAAGAAGATACATAGGTGGCAAATAACTAAATGAAAATATGCCACATAGCATATGCCATCAGGGAACTGCAAATTAAAACAATGAAATACCACTACACACCCATTCGAATGGTCAGAATTCAGAACACTGACAACACCAAATTCTGGCGAGGTTGTGGAGCAACAGGAACGCTCCTCATTCGTTGCTGGTGGGAATGCAAAGTAGTACAGAAACTTTGGAAGATAAATTGGCACTTTCTTACAAAATTAACATGCTCTTACCATATGATGCAGCAATCACAGTCTTTCATAGTTACTCGAAAGAGTTAAAAACACATCTGCATAAAAACCTGCACAGGGATGTTGATAGCAGCTTTATTCATAATTTTCAAAACTTGGAAGCAACTAGCATGTCCTTCAATAGGTGAACGAATAAATAAACTGTGATACATCCCGACAATGGAATATTATCCAGCACTAAAAAGAAATGTGTCATCAAGCCATGAAAAGACATGGAGGCCCCCGCCGTGCATGTTACTGAGTGAAAGAAACCAATCTGAAAAGACCACATACTCTATGATCTCAATGCTATGACATTGTGAAAAAGGCAAAACTGTGGAGACAGTAAAAAGATCACTGGTTTCCAGGGGTTAGGGAGAAGAGAGGGATGAAGAGGCAGAGCACAGAGGATTTTTAGGGCACTGAAACCATTCTGGATGATACAGTGGGGGATCCATGTCTTTATTCATTTGTCCAAATTCAGAAAGTACAAGAGCAAGAGTGAACCTCAATGAAAACTATGGACTTTGGGCGATCGTGATGTATCCAAGTAGGTTCCTCCATTGTAATTCGTGTACCACTCTGATGGGGGATTTTAATAATGGAAGCTTAAGCTCCCATATGCATGCATTGGGGCAGAGGAATTAGAGGAAACATCTGTTCTTTCTACTCAATTTTACTGTCTACTAAAACTGCCCTAAAAAATAAAGTCTATTAAAGAAAAACTTGCATACACATACATACTAATTAAGTCAGTGTTCCCAAGCTTGCTGTAACACTTACCATAAAGCCCACACATCACAGCACGGCGTACATGGCCCTGCACCCAGGTCCCACCCTCCACTTTCTCTCACTCCCTTCTCTCCAGCCACACTGGCCTCCTCCGTTCCCCATTCCCTCCAGTCCTTCGCTAGCTGACTCCCCCTCCCTCTTCCTGCAGATCCTTCTCCAGCTGGTTCCTACCCATCATTCACATCTCAGCCCAAGTGACACCTCCTCAGTGAAGCCCTCCCTGATCACCTTTCTAATACTCCCACATGCACTTACCACCATGCTTGATCACACTGCTTTTATTTTCTCAAGGATATGGAGTTGCTATCAGAAACCCTCTTACTTACATATTCATGGGGGCACTTGGTTATTGTCATTCTCCTTTGGTGTATAAAGCTGAGCCCTCCTGTATCTTGTTCAGCATTTTATCTTCAGCCCCTAGAACTGTGTTTGGTTCATAGCTGGTGCTCTATAAATATTTGGGGAAAGAGTGCTTGAAATGAGATCAAGTATGCTGAACGCTTGACAAAGAGCAAACGCTCAGCCACACCCACGCCAAGGCTGCCTAAGGCCGCTCTGGTCCTTCTCGGCTGTCCTCCCACGGGGTCTAGGATTCTGCCATTGTCATGAAAGCAACCTCAGGCAATACATACATAAATGGGGGTGGCAGTTTTCCAATAAAACTTTATTTAAGAAAATAGGTTGAGGGCTGGGTTTGGCCCACAGGTCCTAGTTTGCTGATTCCTGATCCAGGACAGTCCTCTCTGGGCGCCTCTTGTATGAAATGCAAGTTTCAGGGCAGGAACTAGCATTTGCAAAGCAGCTATGTCTTGGTCAAGGCCCCTGAAACGGTGCGTCTCAGCAGGACCCTGGGCATGAATTACAACAAAGTTACAGTCCATAAACTTTATTGTTCAGCAGGGCTTTGACCCCCAACTTTGCTTTCTGCTGATTTTTCAAAGAGCCTTGGAGGTGGGCTCAGTGCCGTGATCACTGATGCATCAGGGAAAGGGAGCTTGCACATTTAATTAAATGTTATTCAAGAAATAAAATTCGGGCCCTCAGCTGACAACGCAGAATATTAAAGCATCAATTTCCTGAAGGAAACCTGCCTTAATGAGATTCTCCAAATAAATGGGGGGGGGGGGACATATTAATCCCAGCTGCTAATGTCAGCCCCATCAACCCAGAGAGATGTCTTGATCAACAAAAGTTGATGGTATAGTTAACTGTGGAAAAAAAGGGTCTTAGACTCTGCTGAGTCATCCGTAGTCCTGAGGTAGCCAGACTCTTAGAAAGAAGACCCTTCATTCCCTTGAGTCCCAAGAGTGAGGTGAAGCCATAGCAAGTTGTGACCTTACAACCAAAGGTGGTAATAAGTGATGAGAGCAGAGCTGGTTGAGGTCTGGAGTGGAGTGCCACAGTGCTCTGCCCTGGTCCTGTCCGAGGCAACCCTTTCATTAGCGACTTGGAAAAATATAAAGACAGGGGGAGATAGTGACCTCATTTGTTGAGTTCAACTTGCTGGAGTTAAATTAATTTACGTAAGATATCTGAAATCCTTAGAACAAAATAAGTGTCTAACAAATGTTTCATTTTCTTGCCTAACCCTTCAACCCTCTCCTTCTCCCCAGAAACCAATGTGAATAAGATGTATTTACTCATTGAATAACATCTTTGTGACTTCTGCCATTTTTAGACTCTGTGTTCTATTATTAACTTAATATATAATCTTTAATTTGACTCATTTATTATCTAAAAAATACATTTTAAAGGATGCTTTATATCGTTACTGTAAATGAAAAACTGGTTTTACTTGTCACCATTAAAATGTAGCCATAAAGACAAATGCAATGAAAATGAAACATTGTTATTGTGGCTAAATATCATTGCCAGATAAAAGCTGTAAGCCAGAGATTCACTGTGTCTTTGTTAAAGAGAGAGATGAACAAAAGTTGGAAAAGTGTTAAAAATACACAAGAACCAACTGAGACTGGATTACACTATCAGCTGTTCAGTGATGTTTAAGGTCACGTCTAGTGCCATGACCTATGCCTTAAGTCAACCTGAATCTGTTACTGTTGCTTACACTCAAAGACCCCTAGGTGATATACAGTCTCTTGATTGACAGCTCTCCCAATATCTCTGGACCTACCACTTCTGCTTCCAAATGCCACAGAAATGCTTCATTCCAGAACAAGAAATAAAGCAAAGCTCTGTTCCAAGCATAGCCAGTTAAAAATGTAGAGGTTGCTGAGGTCTTTCTGGTCTCAAATAAACATTGGTCCAGAGTCCAGTGCAGAAGTGAATCCTTTCTGATTCATTATCCCCAAATGCAATAACTGGTATCCAGTAGGCATCAAATCCATTGGTGTTGGATGGTGGTTGCCTAAATCCAGCACTCTGCCCCTCTACTACACAACCAAAAACACCTGCTGCTGTCTGGGAAGAAAGTTTCCATGTATGTATTTTTCCATCTATTTCTGCACTTAGAGATCGGGGACATTTCCCAGAGTGATTGGAGAGAATGTCAATCTTTATTTTGGGTGGGATGAATCTGCTTTGGGGAAGTTTGATTGAATGTCCAATAGTCACTATTAGTCTTCACTGAATGCTAAATATAAATATGAAGAATCAGAAAAGACAATCAGATTGTGAAAAATCTCCCACATTCATTTTTGCAGTGCTGTTAAATCCATTTCTGATTAAAATAATTCATCACTTATCTATAACAAGCAATACTGGATGGTTATCCATATGTGGAGCTGTCTTAGAAATAGGCACCAATTTAAAATGGTTTTTAATAAAAATACATTATTTTTAGCCAGCAATTTGGTTCCAAGGGCTGGCTGCTGACAAAGAAAAGGGAACTGTTCTGTAAGTCAGTGAATGTTTTTCCAGAAAATAAATTAGGAGAGAACAGGAGAGGCAGCTAGCTCACGATGTGATACAAGTTCATGGTGCTTACCTTTGTTACAAGTTTCATTTTTCTTAATTTTTGGTGGGAGATGAGGGTGGGCTGTAGCTGTCATTTTGTTTTTAATGAATTCAATCAAACAGCCCCTGATAATCCAGCCTGGGTTTGTAGTCTCCTTGAAAGTGTCGTGATACGGAGAAAATTTGAGAAACAGCACATTATATCCCCACATTCAAAAGGTCCTTGGTGTGGCATTCAAGACCCTTCACAATCTAATCTCAACCCACCACCCCCTGCTGCCCAGGTCCCCCAAGTCTATGCGGCATTAAATCCTTATCTTTCTCCGGGACAGCAGGCATGGTACGTTCTCCCTGAAATAAAGGATGGAGGCAAGAAAACATTCATTTATGCTTGCATTTGCATGAAGAAATTCTAGAAGGAGCCTCAGGAGACAAAAGAAAGTGATTACGTGGGGACAAGAGACAAGGAGGAGGGTGAGAAGTGAAAGGACGGAGGATGGCATAGGTGAAGGGAGGTATTTCACTATGCATCTTTTTGCCTTCAGATTTTTGGACTATGGCAAATAACACCCATTCAGAAATGAAAGGTAAGTGATGAAAAGTGGGGAGGGGAGGGAGAGAAGAAGGAAGGAAGGAAGGAAGGAAGGAAGGAAGGAAGGAAGGAAGGAAGGAAGGAAGGGAGGGAGGGAGGGAGGGAGGGAGGAAGGAAGGAAGGAAGGAAGGAAGGAAGGAAGGAAGGAAGGAAGGAAGGAAAAAGAAAAGGAAAGGAAAGAAGGAAAGAAAGGAAGGAAGGAGGGAGGGAGGGAGGAAGGAAGGAAGAGAAAGAAGATGGCAAAATGAAAGGGGGAGGGAGGAAGGAAGGGAAAGAAGGACAGAAGGAGGGAATGAAGGAAGGAAGAAAAGAGAGGGAGAGAGGGAGGGAGGAAAGGAGGGAGGAATAAAAGAAAGAAAAGAAGAAAAGAAAGAGGGCAGGAAGGGAGGAAGGAAGGGAGGAAGGAAAAAGAAGGAGGAAGGAAGGAAGCAGGGAGGGAGGAGGGAAGGAAGGAAGGAGGGAAAGAAGGATGGAAAGAGAGGCAGGGAGGAAGGAAGGAAGGAAGGAAAGAGGGAAGGAAGGGAGGAAGGAGAGAAGGAAGGAAGGAAGGAAGGAGGGAGGGAGGGAGGGAGGGGGGAGGGAGGGAGGAAGGATGGAAAGAGAGTTAGGGAAGAAGGAGGGCAGGAGGGAAGGCAGGAAGGCAGGAAGGCAGGAGTTCCCATTATCACGGGAACGTATTTTCAAGCCTTTGTACTTGGCATTCCCACTACCTGGGCTGACATGCTCAACCTCACACCCACATACACCCTTCCATATTTTGGCAAGAAGACTCCTGTGGGTGCTTCAGAACCCAATTTGTGTATCAACTGCTTTGTGAGTATATCACTCAGGAAGAGTCCTCTGTGCTCCCAAAGCACCTTGGTTAGACTGTAAACTCCCTTTTGGCAGAACTGCAAATTCCTTATGCTGTGCTGAAGTATCAGATCCTAGCATGCTGCCCAACACACGGTAGGTGCTTAATAAACATTTGTTGAGGGAGCGAAAGAATGAATGAATGAGAGCCATAAGGGAGCTGGGCGGCATAGCGGTAAAAGCGTGGTCTTCAGTGTCAGGCAGACTGGACCAATAAGGACTGTGTGACCTTGGAAACAAATTGATCTCTCTGAGACCCAACCCAGCCCCTCAGAGGGTGTGGTAAAGATTCAATATGTTAACTCATGTGCAATGAACATGACGTGTTTGCTGAATTATTTTTTTTCTAAAGAGCAGACACTTATTTTCTCATAATTCTGGAGGCCAGAAGTCCAAGAGGAAGATCTTGGCAGGGCTGGTTTCTTCTGAGGAGTCTCTCCTTGGCGTGGAAACATCTGTCTGCATCCCTTGTCCTCACATGGTCATCCCTCTCTGGGTGTCTGTGACCTCATCTCTCCTACTTTTCTGTATTTTTTAACTGAAAATAAAAATTGCATATATATATATATATGGTGTATGACACGATGTTTTGAAACACATATACATTGTGGAATGGCTAAATTGAGCGAACTAATGTATGTATTATTTTACGTAGATTTTTGTGATAAGAACAATTAAAATCTAGTCCCTTGGCAATTTTCAGGCATACAAAACGTTATTAACTAGAGTCATCATATGTACAATTGCTCTCCTGAACCTGTTCCTCCCTAAGTGAAATTTTGTGTCTTTTGACCAACATCTCCCCTCCCTCTGCAGCCTTGGTATCCACCATTCTACTCTCTGCTTCTATGAGCTCAACTTTCTTAAGAATGAGATCACACAGTGTTTGTCTTTCTGTGTCTGGCTTATGTCACTTAACATAACGTCCTCCAGTTTCATCCATGTTGTCACAAATAACAGAATTCCCTTCTTTCTTATTGCTGTATAGTACTCCAAGGTATATATAAAGAATATACAGTTCTGATTATTACATACACATATATATAATGTAGGACTTATAATATATATGTAATGCAGTGTATGTATATAAATGTACACACACTATACATACATAATAGTATATACACACACGGTAGTATATATACACACTCTGCCATATATAGTAGGGTATATATAGTATATAAAACATAGTCATATATGTATATATATGGAGAGTGTAGGGTATATATACTTTCTCTCTCTCTATAGTATAATATATATGGTAGTATGATATATATACTATATAAGGTATAGTATAAGATAGTATGTATATATACATACAAATACACATATAAATATTTATAGATACATAGATATAAGATAGTATGTGTATATACAGACTATATATAAGATAGTATGTGTATATACATACTATATATAAGATAGTATGTGTATAAATATAAGGTAGTATGTGTGTGTATATATATAAACACTACCATGTATACTACATATATACTATATATAGTAGTGCATAGTATATATAGTGTGGACATGGTTAGTGTGAACATGGATAGTGTGGACATGGTTAGTGTGGACATGGTTAGTGTGGACATGGGTAGTGTGGATATAGTGTGGACATGGATACTGTGGATACAGTGTGAATATGGATAGTGTGGATAAAGGGTGGACGTGGACAGTGTGGATATGGATACTGTGGATAAAGTGTGGACATAGACAGTGTGGATATAGTGTGGACATGGATAGTGTGGATGTAGTGTGGACATAGAGAGTGTGGATATAGTGTGGCCATGGATAGTGTGGATATAGTGTGGACATGGATAGTGTGGATATAGTGTGGACAAGGATAGTGTGTATGTAGTGTGGACATGGATAGTGTGGATGTAGTGTGGACAGGGAGAGTGTGGATATAGTGTGGACATGGATAGTGTGGATATAATGTGGACATGGATAGTGTGGATGTAGTGTGGATATGGAGAGTGTGGATATAGTGTGGACATGGAGAGTGTGGATATAGTGTGGATATGGAGAGTGTGGATAAAGTGTGGATACGTATAGTGTGGATATAGTGTGGATATGGATATAGATAGTGTGGATGTAGTGTGGACATGGATATAGATAGTGTGGATGTAGTGTGGACATGGATATAGATAGTGTGGATGTAGTGTGGATATGGATATAGATAGTGTGGATGTAGTGTGGACATGGATATAGATAGTGTGGATATGGAGAGTGTGGATATAGTGTGGACATAGACATAGATAGTGTGGATATAGTGTGGATATGGATATGGATAGTGTGGATATAGTGTGGATATGGAGAGTGTGGATATGGAGAGTGTGGATATAGTGTGGATGTAGTGTGGATATGGATAGTGTGGATGTGGATATAGTGTGAATATAGTGTGGACATGGAGATCCATCTCATCCACTGTGAAAAGTGCTGCAGTAGACATGGGAGTGCAGATGTCTCTTTGATACACCGATTTCCTTCCCTTTGGATGAATACCTAGTCATGGGATGGCTGGATCATATGTCATCTCTACTTAGCTATATTATTGTGATTGTGTTTGTGGTGTATGTTGTCTCATTGTATGACAATTGCCTCACACTTTCCCTGCCACCAGATTGGATGTTCTTGGGCAGGGGGCCCTGACTGCTCCCTCTCTATTGCATTTCTGCAGTGCCAGCCCCAAGCGAGAAATGGGGAGACAGTGAATGAAGAATCCTCATCAGCAGAGAGGGAAGGGGCAGGTAGACAGAGAGGAATCACTCCAGCTGATAACTGGGACCCCAGAAATGCACAGCACCCTTAATTGGGAGTGACCAGAAGCTCAGCCCTGCAGCAAATGCCTCCAGGGGATTCAAAATGATTGTGAGCTCGGCCAGGAGCCACGTTCAGCCTGCCAGTGCGGTGCCCACTCACTTCCTCCTATTGGGAGGTGCCTTGGCCCTTAGCTCACCGCCTCTTTGCCCAGGCAGCCCCATCCCGGCATATCTTTCCCCTCGTGTCAGCCTGCCCTAGTGCCTGTACTTGAGCCTTACAGGGTCCCATATCCCTCTACCTGGGCTTCAATCTTTCACAAATCATATGTGTCTCTCTTGGACCAGCTCTTTGCAGGTATTGCCGCATAAATGTTGTTTTCTCCAGTTTACCAAGGGGAAAACTAAGTACCAAGGAAGTTAAATGACTCTCACAATTGCACAATTGTTATTAAAGGACAAAGACAAGGCTGGGAGCAGTGGCTCCCACCTGTAATCCCAACACTTTGGGAGGCCAGCGCGGGTGAATCACTTTAACTCGGGAATCTGAGACCAGCCTGGGCAACTGGCAAAACCCTGTCTCTCCAAAATATACAAAAATTAGTGGAACATAGTGGTGCATGTCTATAGTTCCAGCTACTTGGGGGCTGTGGTGGGAGGATTGCTGGAGCCTGGGAAGTTGAGGCTGCAGTGGGCAGTGATCCACCACCACCGCACTCCAGCCTGGGCAATAGAGTAAGACCTTGTCTCAAAAAAAAAAAAAAAAAAATAGATAAAGCCAGGAATTAATCACAGATCTACCTGATTCCAATACAAAGACTTTTAACTCATACACCACACACGGCCTTTCCTATGAGAGATATAGCCCAGGCTCACAGATTATTACACTTATGCCACCCTAATAGTGCCTTCAGGTGTCCTGTTCCAAATGGGGTATGTAGCCCCAAAAGGCATCTCTTGCCACCTGTTTGAATACTGCTCCAAATATGGCGCTCACTTCCCCACCACCCCTTCTCAAGCTTGCTGTCACCGCACTGGCAGACAAGCTGATGCCCCTTGGATCTTTCCAGCTCAAGTCGAGGGTCTCTGCTGGCCCCACCTAGACTCCCAGTTCCGGGGTCAGCCTGACATCCACCTACAGAGGGAAGCTTTCCTCTTCCATGCCCTGACACAGTGCTAGGGACGTAACTGATGCTTAAAATGGCTGCTTCTGGGTTTTTGCCTAGGTGACTAGATCCCTGAAGGAAGGACCCTCCTTTCATCCCAGACTCTCTCTGACACACTTAAATATTTCTTTAAATATAACTGTGTTGGTGCCTTCACAACTTACCTTGGGTGGCTGGGAGGGCAGACGACTCTGGATGAAGAGGTGTTAGTCACCCTGGACATGAGATTCCCGTTCTCATTTGCTCTATCCACTCTCTCTTTTATTAAATTGTAACCGTGCATGTACTGTACTGGCCCTGAAAACCCAGAAATAAATCAGAGAGTCCCTGACCTCAGAGAGATTCCCATGGAATCTGGGTGATACAAAGGGAAACATATAACAAAAACGCAATGTGGAAGGTGAGCCGTTTTCACCATAGTTAATCAACAGGTTGCATCATTCTTCAATGGATACTACCTGGCCGTGTACACAGAATGCTTTGAGAGAGAGGATGTTTGGCTTCCTGACCACCATTTTGACCTTGCACAGAGCATGCACTCACGTGGTGGGCACTCAGGGCTCATCTCATGAATGAACAAATGGATGTGAATGAATGAACGCATGAATGAATGTCCTAGGGGTTTATACAATGCGTTGTTGGAACACAGAGGGCAGAAGCTAGCTACTTGGAAAGCAAAGTGTTGAAGGCTAAATAGAAGTTCACTTCATGGATTGTGTGACAGTGGGTGTGCATATTAGGGGCTGGAAATCGGGGATGAGGAAAGAGTGACCCAGCAGAAGGAACTATGTAGACAAAGACAAAGAGATATGGCGAAGACTGGCATGTTTGGGGAACGATGAGCGTTTCAGGGTGACTGCTGAAAGCACTTCACGCCTGTACAAACGCACTGGATTATATGAATGTTGAGGACAGTCACTCAGTCCGAAATACAACTTGCAGGCACTGAAAACCCAGACTGTGCCAGTTATGCACCACACCCCGGGAGGGTCTGTGTCCACACCTGCCAGAAGTGAACTTCCCTCCTATCCCCTCTTCCTCTGTCCATCGTGGGTTCCCTGACCTACAGACGTGACCTTGAGTGACTACCTCTCCTGGGAAAGAGACCCTCAGTGCCTCCAGAACAAACAGGCATGTGCTCAAATTCATGGCACTCTCTGGCAACTTGGCAGGTGATGCGCCCTTTCTGGGGTCTGACAGATCCCCAGGCTGCACATCGATCAGTGTGCCTACCGCCACACACTGTGATTAGCCAGGGTGCAATGACAACCAGCTGACATTAATTATCTGTGAGTTAGAGGCATCTAAGAGCACAAACAGGGCTGTCAGGAAAGCAAAGCAGCGTCATCATTGCTCCTGTGGCTTGCAGCTGGGACCTTGAGCAGTGACATGGGCTTTTCAGGTTCAAGAAGGGGTGAGCATGCCAGCAGCCCTTCCCAGCCATCTCCAGGGAGGTCCGCACACAAGCTTTGGGTTAATTCGGGAGAAAGTCAGACACCCAGTGGTGAGCAATGCATTACTCATCGCTCCGCCACAGCGCCCGATACACTACCGCATCCTGACAATTTCACCTCCCAAATAGTTCTCAGATCTGTCCACGTCTCCGTATTTCCACGAATCCGGCCTGGTCTCTCCACACTGCAATTGGCTCCTACCTGGTTCCTCCTCTACCCTGGCTCCCTCTCAGCTGTCACTCCACTCGGCAGCCAGCGTGGGGCTTTCAAACTCCAAGCCAGGCTGTGCTGCTCTACTCAGAATCCACCACCCCTACAAACCCAGCACGTGGCCACGAGGCCTCTGATTTCTGTTTCCCCCAGATCTCTGCTCCCCCATCACATTCACTTTCAATGGGTTTCTCAGCTGTGCCCCGTAGCCTCTGGCCATGCGACTTTTGCACGTGATGTTCCCTCTGACTGGGACACTCTTCTTACCCCAGCCTGTGACCTAGGGTTCCTTAAACCTCGTGTCCTGTCCCCTATAATGCTTCCCTCAACCCCCAAAGCACAGCCAGTTCCTTTGTCTCGCAAGGAGGCAACGCAGTGTAGTGACCATAAGCATTAAAGCTGGTGTCGGTTCAAATCCCAGCCCAACCCTTTAAAGGAATGGCTGTGTGACTCTGGGCAAGGGTTTTGTTTTTTTTGGTTTTTTTTGAGACAGAGTCTCTCTCTGTTGCCCAATCCGGGCGAGGTTCTTAACCTCTCTGAGCTTCAGTTCCCACCTTTATAAATGGAGACAACCATAAAATGAATCCTGCAGGGTTGTTTTAGGGACTAGCTGAGTTAAGAGAGTAATAGGCCCCTCTTGGGGGCACAGGCTGGCACAGGAGTACTATACAAGCACTCACTGCTGCTGTGGATACATTTCTAACTTATCTGTTTGTAACCTTATCCTTGTTGGTGTGATCACTTGATTGATTTTGTCTTCTTCCATACACTCTAGGCCACGGTTTCCTAACTTCACAGGCATTTGGGATGGGCGACTCTGTTACAAGAGCTGTCCTGTACATTGCAGGATAATCCGTCATTGGATGCCAGCAGCATCTCCCTTGATGTGACAACAATAAGTGTCTCCAGACTTGACCTGGTGTCCTGGTACAGACCCCTGCTCTGGACTCTACGACAGCAGGGAATACCCATCGTCTTCTCCACCATCTCCTCCCAGCACCCAGCACAGTGCCTGGTCTCAGGCAGGTGTTCGTTAAGTGTATTTTAAGTGAACGAAAGCATGAATAAATGAATGCACACCAAAAGGTTCTGTAATGTAAGGACCTCAGGAGATATGAAGTCGGAAGATCTAGGTTCAAGTCCTGCTTCCACTACTCCTAGAGGGGTCACCAAAGGCACATTATTGTCTCCTCGGAACCTCAGTTTTCCCATCTGTGAAATGGGAGTGGTGATCGTGATCATGATGTCCTTCCCATCACGGCGAGTGTGCTAAGGCTCAGAAGAACAAACAATGAAGTCCTTTATAAACTGCTGAGTGCTGTGCAGATGAGCGGGTTATAGTGTCTCCCCCCTTTTAATCTAAAAGAATGGCTTTCCTCCTATCCGCGTGCTGCAGCCTGCCTTGTCTGGAAGCGTCTGGGTTGTGACAGGGCATGGGCGTGTAATATATGTGGTACATAAGGAAGATAATATATCCCTTCATCTCCCTTTTAATACAGCTGTAAATATGTCTTATGGGGGAGATAATAGAGATACGGCACACATAATGGGGGTGATGGATCAGACCGATAAGATCTCACACTTGTCACGAGGGCAGTTTGTCTGTCATTTCCCCCATTATGGATGGTGTCTTGGGTAGATTGTGGTGTCAAGTGTAGTTTGAATTATGGGAAGCCCAGTGCACTTAATTACCTTGTGTTTCTAATAAGGCAAGGAGCAGCGTGGTAACGGGGAGGGAGCTAGGCTCCAGGGTTTTGCTGCCCTAAGTTCACGCCCTGGCTGTGTGAGCTTAGGTGCAGCATCTGCCCTCTCTGGGCTGCAGTCTCCTCATCTATTCAGTGGCTGTCATGGCACAATAGGACCTTTGAAGAGAATCTCCCTTTAGATGAAGGGCAAGGACAGGGAAAACAAGACAACTGTGTCCCCAGTAAATTCCAAGTACCTGTCAAATGTGCAAAGCGAGGGTGATTTTCAGGAAATGTCTCCACCCAGGGGACTCAAGGATTTGACTCCTAAAATGAATCAAAGCATATTCTTCTGCTTTTTGTTAGCTCCTTAGGGGTATCGTGGCACAGTGGGTAGGACGTGGAGTTCAACCCAACAAACTAGGGTTTGGTTCAAGTACCCTGGCCCCTCCTTTCATCTCCTCAAAACGTAAATTGGGAGTGATAAGTGCTTCCACCCTGGATGGTCACTGTCACGACCCCATGGGAGTAACTGAGATGTATCAATTGCTCAGCTCAATGCCAGGTCCACAGAAAACACTCAACTGGTGAAAAATATGTGTAAGATGTGGGAAGGCGTCTCCGTCCGGTGACAGAATGTACACTTCCTGTCCTCATGACAGTCCTCAGTCTCTTCCAAGCAGAGCATAATATGGATTTCCCGGCCCTGACACTCACACTTAAATTTACATTTGGGAGGTCTCCTCAAAGGCTTGACAGGTCCATGTCCGGGAATGTTGCAATAACTCAGGTTGGAGCCTAAAGTTGAGCCAGGACATTGTAACTACAGAGGCCAGGACCCAGGGCTAGCCAGTAAACCTCCAGATGCCTGAGTCCTCTCACTGAAAACCGGATCCCCAAGGAGGGTCCTGCACTCGCTCACTGCCTCCTGCCACCAAGCCTGAGGCCACACCTCTGAACTCCTGCCCACTGAGCCAGCCTATGCCAGTGCCCCTCCCTGGGATGGGAAACCTGCCCGTCTCTGACCTCCTTTTCCCATCTGTAAAAGGAGATGCTCAGCTGGAAGAATTTCTAAAATGGTATTTAGGCTCCAAAATGCCATCATCAAAGTCTTTTTCGGGTCTCTTGTATGTGCCTGACCGTTAACCAGGAGTACTGAAGTATCACACTTTCATGGGATGGAAATTTGATTAGGAACAGTGAAGAAATGCCCAAAGGGTGGCATTCCTGTAGGCAGAAAGTCCCTGAAGCCAGGCAGGCCTCAGCTATGCAAGCTGCCCATGGAGGTGGCAGCTTCTATGTATGCTTCTGCACTGGCACCAGAAATTCAGTGTAGACTCCTGGGTAAAAGTCTGATTCCTGGATTCAGATTAGGGACTGGGTGTGGTGGCTCATGCCTATATTTCCGGCACACTGGGTGGCAAGCAGGAGGATTACCTGAGTCCAGGAGTTCAAGACCAACCTGGGCAACATAGCGAGACCCTGTCTCCACACACACACACACACAAAGTTTTTTAATTAGCCAGGCATGCTGGCACATGCCTGTAGTCCTAGTTGCTCAGGAGACGGAGGCAAGAGGATCACTTGAGCCAGAGAGGTCGAGGCTGCAGTGAGCCATGATCATGCCACTATACTCCAGCCTGGGGGACAGAGCAAGACCCCGTCTCAAAAAACAAAAAAAAGTAAAAGTAAAATAAGTATTATTTATTATACTTAATTTTAATTAATCATAAATATTATTTATATACTTTTTCTTATACATCACCTGTTATTAATTATGAAACTAGTATTTCTGTTGTGTTAGCCATTATTACATCCCCTGCCCTGTAGTGGGTGCTCAGTTACTACTGCGATAAAAGGTAATAATGGTGTCTACGTACCAGGGCTCTCCTGAATATCTAATTAGATGATGCAAGTAAAAAGCGTTTTCACTCAATGCCTGGCACAATGCTTTGTGTCAATGAAGATACACAACCTTCGTAGCAACAATTTTTTCAACAGAGCAAGGTATCCCTGTCGTGCAAACTCCAGCACACCGAAATGAACTGGAAATCATGTTAAACTGGATATTGGTCTGAGAGGGAGGTGGGGGTGGCTATGAGAGGTTAACAACAGGAGTCTTTTGTTGCTGGATCTTTTCAGTGTCTTGGCTGTAGTGGTGGATACTCAAGCCTAAATGTGATAAAATTGTACAGCACTTAATGTACAGTACGCACAAATGCGGGCACACACACACAAATGAATACAAAATCAAGTAAATCTCAGTAAGATCAATAGATCGAATGAGTGTCAATGTCTTTGCTGTGATATTATTCTGTAGTTATGGGAAATATTACCATTGGGGAAAAGTGGGAAGACTCTGTGTTATTAATTACAACTGTGCATGAATTCAGAATTATCTCAAAACAGCTAGGCATGATGGCTCGTGCCCGTAATCCCAGTTCTTTGGGAGGCTGAGGCAGGAGGAACACCTGCTTCTCTGGAAGCACGTGAGGAGGCTGCACGCAGCAAAGAATGCATCTGGGATGGGCTCCATCCAGGAGCATCTCAGAGTAGAAGTGAGAGGCCACAGAGGAGGGACTGGAAGAACTCAGGGATGTTTCAACAGCTGTGCCACCTCTCCTTTGATTCCTCTGTTACTTTCTTTTATTTTCCCTTGAATATGAAGAGAAATAATAGGCCAAGAGTTTGAGACCAGTCT
This sequence comes from Chlorocebus sabaeus, assembly GCF_047675955.1. Classification (NCBI taxonomy): domain Eukaryota; kingdom Metazoa; phylum Chordata; class Mammalia; order Primates; family Cercopithecidae; genus Chlorocebus; species Chlorocebus sabaeus. The sequence continues at coordinate 24,754,456 of NC_132908.1, forward strand.
GGGAAACATAGCAAGACTTTGTCTCTACAAAGGAAAACAATATTAGCTGGGCATGATGGCCCACCCCAGTAGTCCCAGCTACTAGGGAGACTGAGGCAGGATCACTTGGGGCCAGGAGGTCGAGGCTGCAGTGAGCTGTGATTGTGCCACTGCACTCCAACCAGGGCAACAAAGCAAGACTCTGTTTCAAAAAATATGTATCTGAAAACCAACACAGAGTGCTAAGCACCACCCCGAAAGTTTCAGTAGATCTAATGCAGTAGAATTTTCATTTCTGACACATTCCTGAGTAATGCTGATGCTGCTGGTGAGAGACTAGACTTTGAGATCCACTGCCTTAGGGGAAAGGCTAAACCGCTATATCAAGGAGGCCCCGAAGAAGACTCCAGAAGACAGAAATGTTGCATTCTTGTGATAGCCCCAGTGTGAACAATCCAGGTTAGCAGGCAGACTCGGCTCCATAAATTCCTGTAAGGATCTGTGTTCTTTCTGTGTATGGCCTCACCATTCCCTTAGGTGCATGGTTAGCCGTGCCCGGGAAAGAGGAAGGAGAGGAATTCCAATACAAGCAGCTTCTCTGGAAGCAGGTGAGGAGGAGGTTGCGCACAGCAAAGAATGCGTCTGGGATGGGCTCCATCCAGGAGCATCTCAGAGTAGAAGTGAGAGGCCACAGAGGAGGGACTGGAAGAACTCAGGGACGTTTCAACAGCTGTGCCACCTCTCCTTTGATTCCTCTGTTACTTTCTTTTATTTTTCTTTGGATATGAGAGAAATAATAACTAAAATAAAAATGGCCCAAGGGGTGACTTCTGGAGGAAGTCTTCATGCAGCCCTGCCCTGCCTGGGCTCCCCCTAGCAGGCCCCATGGAGTTCCTCCTCTCTCCAGCTCCCTTCCCTAACTCTCCTCTGCCAGCACACCTGGGCTGTCTGCCTTCCAGATCCAAGGTCTGGGGAAAGCAAGGTCACTCAACAGGATGACCCTGGGGCTCCAGGTCCCGGACCAGAGAAAGTCCACTTCAGCGCAGTAGCTGTAAGGACAGTCAGACCCTTTTCCAGAGTCCACTGGACTCCTCTATTTGCTTTGCAGTGGCTTCCATGGTGCCATTTGTATTCCACAAGTCGCTGAAGTATTTTACACACTACATGAGTTAAGGTCATTACACTTTCTTGGGAGATAGTTTCATGTGTTTTCTCAGAATATATCACCAAGCAAACCACCTAGGCTGTGCACAATTACAGGGAGCCCAGAGCAGCTCCTGGGTAACGGGCCTGTTTTATTTCCCTTTGGAAATGTTTACCTCAGGTTGCCAAATTCCCTTCCATATGGGTTAGTGACAAATGTCTTAATTAAATTAAGGATGGTGAGCGGAGTAGCTTCATCTCCCTCTAAAATGAAGGATGGAGCAACAAGACACAACCAGCCAGGTGCATTGGCTCACACTTATAATCCCAGCATTTTGGGAGGCCAAAGTAGGAGATCTCTTGAGACCAGGAGTTTGAGACCAGCCTGGGCAACGTGGTGAAACCCCATCTCTTCAAAAAATACAAAAAATAGCTGAATGTGGCGGTGTGTGCCTGTAGTCCAGCTACTCATGAGGCTGAGGTGGGAGGATTGCTCGAGCCCAGCAATTTGAGGCTGCAATGAGCCATGATCATACCAGTGCAACCTGGGGAACAAAGTGAAACCCTGTCCAAAAAAAAAAAAAGAAGAAGAAGATACACAACCAATGGTAAATGGGAAAACTGGGTTTTAGTGATGACGATGATGATGATGATGACAATAAAATGAATGGTTATAGCACTTGTTGGTTACATAATAGGCACCAGGATCTTACACTGTGTGTGTCCCATGTTACATAATTGTATACTATAAAAGGAGACTCAGAGAAGGTCACACAGCTGGTAGGCGGTGCTGCCTGGACATTAATTCAGGTTTTGTACTCTTCAACTGTCTTGCAAACCAATTGTCCAGTGCTAAATTCCAGCTCTCATGTGTATTATTTTTTTGACCCACAGAGTGCATTGAATTCTTTGAATGGTTGCCAACACTTAAATATTGGGGGTTTTCATCACTAATTATCAGGGAAATGCAAATTAAAACCACAACGAGATACCACCTTACTCCTGCAAGAATGGCCATAATTAAAATGTCAAAAAAAACAATAGATGTTGGCATGGATGTGGTGAAAAAAGAACACCTTTACACTGTTGGTGGGAGTGTAAACTAGTTCAATCACTACAGAAAACAGTCTGAAGATGCCTTAAAGAACTGAAAGGAGAACCACTATTCAATCCAGCAACCCCACTCCTGGGTATCTACCAAAAGGAAAAGAATTCATTATATGAAAAAGACACTTTCACACTCATGTTTATAGCAGCACAATTCACAAAGATAATAGAACCAACTTAAGTGCTCGTCAACCAACGAGTAGATAAAGAAAATGTGGTATAAATACACCATGGAATACTACTTGGCCATAAAAAGGAAGAAAATAATGTCTTTTGCAGCAACTTGGATAGAGCTGGAGGCCATTCTTCCAAGTGAAGTAACTCAAAAATGGAAAACCAAATACTGTATGTTCCCACTTATAAGTGGGAGTTAAGCAACAAAGATGCAAAGGCATAGAGTGATACGATGGACTTTGGGGATCTTGGAGAGAGAATTCTGAGAGGGGGATGAAGCATAAAAGACTATATGTTAGATACAGCGTACACTGCTCGGGTGATGGGTGTACTAAAAACTCAGAAATTTCCACTAAAGAACTTATTCATATAAACAAAAACCACCCGTATCCAAAAAACTATTTTAAAATAAAAATAGTTTTTATATTTTAAAATAAAAATTTTAAAATATCTATTTTTTTCATATTACTGAAAAAGTATGCCAATTTCTGGCTTTCCTTGGAAATCCATAACATCTGACCCTGCCAAGGCCATGATCCCCACATGGTAACTATGACCAGGGCTGTCCACCTTAGACCTGACTTGTATTCACCATTTTGCCAAAGTTCCTACCTGGGCCATTTCTCTTGTTAGGTCACAGGCTAGCCTACAGGCATTTGTATTTTTAACTCTACCACTTCTACAGGGGGCTATACCAGCTGGGGGCCAACTATCTGGCTGTTCAACACTGCAGAGTAACCTTCTTTCAACCCAAGGGTCAGAGACTGGCTTAGGGACCTCGTTGACCTTCCAGATCCCAGGTAGGGCCTGCCAAGGGTTGGGTATGGGCTGGGTTTGATGGGAGTCCAGACAATGGGTCCAGAAATCACCAAGGCATTACCTTTAAAAAGCGTGACATGAACTTAGATCAAAAGATGAAATTGGTTTGGGAGGGGGTAGGTTCTGCTGGGATAAAACAATCTGCCTGGCATGAGCATGATCAATGCCTGCTCAGTGAATTCCCCCAGAAACTGTGAAATTGCATAAAAGATTTGATCAAAGTCTCCATCAGCCACCAAGCTGTAATGACTTCTGTGATTTTTCTTAACCGGATTTTAATTTTTATGTTTATTATTTGGGGACTGATGGAGCAGAGGAAATGCTTTAGCCTCTGAATTCCACTTTCATTCTCCTCCCGTGAAGCACTTTCAGAACGCGGGAAGACTCAATTGCAAGAGAAAAGCATTTGGTTCTCAGTGTTTCATGTTTTGTTCCCGTTCCCCGGGCTTGGAGACAGCTCAGAAACTTAATTAAAATCAATGGAGAAAAAGAATTGAATAAATCACAACATGAATATCTTTGAAAGTCTGCATTATAGCACAGCAGTATTGAGGCAAGAAAAAAAATGTTCCGTTCTCTCTCTCCCTCTGGGAAAGAGAAAAATTAAAATTCTCTCTGAGTGTACTTGATAGCTCTCTCCCTTACTCTCCTCCTTTCTCTATTCCTCTCTCTTTCTCTCTCTCTGTCTCTCTGTCACTCCTCCACTAAGAGCAGAAATATAAGAAAGAAACCATCAAGAAATCAAAGGGTATGTACAGATCTGCCTCTCATTCCCAAGAGAAGTCACCAAAACTTATAAACGGGCTAGGCGTGGTGGTTCATGCCTGTCATCCCAGCACTTTGGGAGGCCGAGGAGGGCCGACCACTTGAGGCCAAGATTTCGAGACCAGCACAACTAGCACAACAAAACCCCATCTCTGCTAAAAATTTACAAAACTTACCCAGGTATGGCAGCGTGCGCCTATAATCACAGCTACTCTGGAAGCTGAGGCAGGAGAATCACTTGAACCTGGGAGGTGGAGGTTGCAATGAGCCGAGATCACGCCACTGCACTCCAGCCTGGGCAACAGAGCGAGACTCTGTCTCAAAAAATAAAAATAAATAAATAAATAAAACATAAAAACGACCTCCATCCTTAATTGCACAGAAAGCACTGTGTAATACATTTGGCTTCAAAATACATTTGGCTTCCTCAAGCAACCCTACAAAGGAGTCGTGTTTACCTCCATTTTGCAAATGAGGTCAAATAATTTCCCCCCAGTTTACCTGTGGCTGCAGATGTTCATCCTTCACCTTGAACTTGGTGAGCTTCCCTTCCCAAAATAACCCAGCGATTCTCCCTAGGGCTTGTGGAAAAATCATTTTCAGGGAATTTGAATCACACACAGGAAGGGATGGGAAAGGACCCCATGAGGCCACCAGCCTGACCCCGTGCCTCTCAGCACAATTATACTCAAACCACTCTGTCCCCAAGAGAATCAAGCTCATTCTTTCACAGCTCCAGAGGAGAAAATTCTCCTCCAGCCTTGAAAGTGCACTTAAGCTTTTAACATTTCTCATTCTCCATGGAGCGGGGCTTGCTCAAATTTAATCCGAATCCTCCAGGCTGTGGACTGGGTCACGCTCTTGGGGTTAATCTGAGACCTTTTACTTCCCCTCATCCTTCCCTTCCTCCGTCTTACCCAAAGTTCTGCCCCATTGCCTCCCAAAACAGGTAACACACTCTACCCAGTGGCTGGTGCAAAGCGCATGTTTCATGAATATTAAGTCCACCCTTTTGTGTTTTCCTTCCACTGTGCCTAAGCTCCAGGTTTCAGATATGGCTGGCAACCACTGCCTGCTTAGAAAAGCTCCGAGTCTAGAAAGAAGGACCATGTTTAAACAGGTAGCTGCAATGCAGACAGATAAGTGCAATAACAGATCCAAAATCATGGTAAGATCTCAAGGAAGGACCTGCTCTCACTTTTGCAACCCAGGCTCCACCATGTCACTACCTGCTTAAAACCTTCCCATCGCCCTTAGAACAAAGGCTGGATCTCTGAGCCCTGTCTGATCAGAACCTGCATGGTGGTGGTGGCCTCATCTCTCACACACGCTTTCACTCTCTGAGCCCCAACCACACTGCCTTAAGTATCCTCATGCAAACTCTTCCTTCTTCCTGGTGTATTTCTGCCTCCGTATTTCATCGGGCCAAATTCTCCTTCTCTGCTGAAATACCAGTTTCTCAGGAAGCCCTTCACTACCCACCCCTCCCAAACGCAGGTACAAGTCCCTCGCTGTACCCTCAATCTGCGTAACACAGAACGTATTTTCTCACTCACATATGCCATTAATCACTCAATGTCTATCTTTCCTGACAGACAGAAAGCATCCCTGGGCAGGCAAGGCTTCATAGAAGAGATGGTATTTTGGTTAGATCTTAAAATAAAATAGACCGATGGGAGAGAGGGGAAGTCAGGCAAAACATGAACATAAAGGATGCTTCTGGGTGTGGATCATAGCATGTGCATTAGTGCACTATTGCCCCAATAACGTCACATAACTAATCCCCAACTCAGTGGCCTACAGAAGGAAGCCTTGTTCCCATGCTCACAGGTCTGCAGATTGATTGCATTTCAGTTGATCTAAGCTGCGCAGTGCTGACAGCTGTGCTGTGAGATGCAGGTTGGCTCCAGGCTCCAGGTTGGCTCATGTCAGCTCCATATGTGTTTGTTCTGGACCCAGACTGAAGGGACCACAACCACCTGGAATATCCATTGCTCATGGTGGGTCACCTAAGATCCAGAGGATGATCAAGAACAGGCAAAGCCCCTCAAACCTTGGCCCAGAATGGGGGCTCTGTAAGTCTCCCGCCCCCATTCCATTGGCCAAAGCAAGCCACGAGACCAAGCTCCAAATTGATGGGATTGGAAAATGCCCTCCACCTATACTGGGAGGAACCACAGACTCATATGGCAAAGAGCATGGTTATATAGCTTAATATTGGAGAGTGTGAACAATGGCAAAAAGGATTCCATTTCTCACAGCAAGAGTGGGATGAGGAAGATGGAAGACTCCCAGATGGTACCCAGGTTTCTATTTTTGCAAACGACTGAAATGTATGCCATTCTCTAAGGTGGGAAGCACGGGTGGGAGAGCACCTGAGGGCAGGGGAATATGAATTGCTTTGACGCGCTGAGTGTGTAGTGCTCACGGCACACCCATGTAGAAAGGCCTGGCTTCCACTGGCCCCATAGGTCTCAAAGGGAAGGTCTGAGCTAAAAGTTGGCAACATCAATGGCCAAATTTGGTTGCCAAAGATGACAACCAAAGCTTTGGGGGATGGAATTGTGCAGAAAGAGTGTGTGGGGCCCCTGACATCCCTGACAGGGAGCCCCGTCCCTCCCTCGTTTGCAGGTAGTAATGGCCACGTGACCAAGTTCCAGCTAATAATATGAAAGGAAGGATTTTCCTAGGAAAGATTGAAAGGCTTTTTCGGTAAACAGGCAGATACATGGAAAAAGGTGCTAATGTTGCTCCTTATCACTGGCCCTGCCTTAAACACAATAGAATGCCTCCTGCTCCAGCATTTCCTCTCTGAGATCGATAAGCATAAGGAAGAAAGACTAAAAAGGCTGGATGCAGCGGCTGACACCTGTAATCCTAACACTTTGGGAGGCTGAGGCAGGAGGATCACTTGACCCCAGGTGTTCAAGACCAGCCTGAGCAACACAGGAAGACCCTGTCTCTAGAAAAAATTAAAAAACAAAATTAGCTGGATGCGGTGTCTCACACCTGTGCTCCTAGTTACTTGGGAGGTTGGGGCAGGAGTTAGAGGCTGCAGTGAGTTACAGCTGTACAACTGCACTCCAGCCTGGGCAAGAGAGTGAGACCTCGTCTAGGAAAAGAAAAGAAAAAAAAAAAGACTAATGAGCTAAAGAATGAGAGAAAAGTAACAGCAACAAAAGCCAAAATTGACAAATGGGATCTAATTAAACTAAAGAGCTTCTGCACAGCAAAAGAAACTACCATCAGAGTGAACAGACAACCTACAGAATGGGAGAAAATTTTTGCAATCTACTCATCTGACAAAGGGCTAATATCCAGAACCTACAAAGAACTCAAACAAATTTACAAGAAAAAAACAGCCCCATCAAAAAGTGGGCAAAGGATATGAATAGACACTTCTCAAAAGAAGACATTCATGCAGCCAACAGACACTTGAAAAAATGCTCATCATCACTCGCCATCAGAGAAATGCAAATCAAAACCACAATGAGATACCATCTCACACCAGTTAGAATGGCAATCATTAAAAAATCAGGAAACAACAGGTGCTGGAGAGGATGTGGAGAAATAGGAACACTTTTACACTGTTGGTGGGACTGTAAACTAGTTCAACCATTGTGGAAAACAGTGTGGCGATTCCTCAAGGATCTAGAACTAGAAATACCACTTGACCCAGCCATCCCATTACTGGGTATATACCCAAAGGATTATAAGTCATGCTGCTCTAAAGACACACACACACGTATGTTTATTGCGGCACTATTCACAATAGCAAAGACTTGGAATCAACCCAAATGTCCATCAGTGACAGACTGGATTAAGAAAATGTGGCACATGTACACCATGGAATACTATGCAGCCATAAAAAAGGATGAGTTCGTGTCCTTTGTAGGGACATGGATGCAGCTGGAAACCATCATTCTCAGCAAACTATCGCAAGAACAGAAAACCAAATACCACATGTTCTCATTCATAGGTGGCAACTGAACAATGAGACCACTTGGACACAGGAAGGGGAACATCATACACCTCATACACCGGGTCCTATTGTGGGGAGGGGGAGGGGGCAGAGATAGCATTAGGAGATATACCTAATGTAAATGATGGGTTAATGGGTGCAGCACACCAACATGGCACATGTATATATATGTAACAGATCTGCACATTGTGCACATGTACCCTAGAACTTAAAGTATAATAATAAAAAAAAAAAAGAGAGAGAGAGAAACGTGTCGAAAGAGCCTGAGTTTTTCATGACGTCACTAGACAACCCTAAGACCTCCAGAGGTCATTTCAGGGAAACAAGAATCTTTACAGTTTAAGCCACTGTTACTCAAACAATTTGCCATTCTCAGCTAACTATATTCCTAATTGGTACAAGAGCTATAGACTAAACCTGGGGAAATAACAACACATAATTGAAGGGTGGGCAAAAGAGAGACAGTCAGTAAAATAGGCAGGAAAGGAAACAGAGACTGCTATGGCAGAATGTGGAGAGAATATCAAAACATAACCAGGGATCAATTCTGCAGATAATTTAATTTAGATAATGTGGCTGGTCGGGCACGGTGGCTCACGCCTGTAATCCCAGCACTTTGAAGGTCAAGGCGGGTGGATCATCTGAGGTCAGGAGATCAAGATCAGCCTGGCCATCACAGTGAAACCCCGTCTCTACTAAAAGTACAAAAAGTAGCTAGGCGTGGTGGTGTGTACCTGTAATCCCAGCTACTTGGGAGGCTGAGGCAGGAGAATCACTTGAACCGGGAGGCAGAGGCTGCAGTGAGCTGAGATCACACCATGGCACTGTAGCCTGGGCCACAGAGAGAGAGAGAGAGAGAGAGAGAGAGAGAGAGAGAGAGAAAGAAAGAAAGAATAAAGATAATGCATCAAAATCATCCACTGAATTTCACAAGCAGGAAGCCACCGATGTCCTTGAAGAACCTTTTTTTGCAGGGAGGAGAGAGATGCAGTGGAATATCACCGAGAATGAAGAGTAGGCATGTGGAAAGCATTAGGAGACATTCATCCCCTCTCTCTTTGGCCCTTACCCATGACTCCAGGACAGAGGTTTGTGGCCCAGAGCTGCCCATTTAGCTGAATCAAAGCTCCCTAACCACAGACATTAGTTCAGAGGTTGACATACGCCTTAATCTGAGCTAATCAAAGTATAATCTGAGCCTTTCATTAGGTGACAAGAAGAGATACTTCCTTTTTAAAAAAATTTGTTACATATTTAATTTAGAAATATTGTTTCAATATCAAGGGAAAAAAAGATATTGCTTCCCATAAAAATGCAGTAAAAGATAAAGAGCAAAAGCTGTTCCATAATATTGAAATATTGTCATTCTGTGATTAACACCCTGTGCATCAGCCTAGTATTGCAGTGACTTTTTTTTTTTTTTTTTTGAGACGGAGTCTCACTCCTGGAGTCTCGCTCTGTCACCCAGGAGTGAGACTCCGTCTCAAGATTTGAACTTAGAAGGATGTAAGGATCAAGCAGTGCTGCCATCCTGCTGGTAGAGACTGAAAATAAACCCAATCCAGAAAAGGTGAGAAGGAGGAGAGGGAGGAACTAAGTCCTGTGACATTGTGTGAGCACCTGAATCCAGCCATACCTGAAGCCAGCCCATCTCCTGAACTTGAGTAAGCAATTCCCTTGTCATTCTCTTACCATTATGAGCCAGGGTGTCTGCCACTTGTGTGGAAAGATTCCTGAAAAAAAAAAGAGTGAAATGCAGTAGAGAAAATAGGGGTAAGTGAATGTCCTTTTTACTTTCAAAAGCTGGCACTAGCAGGCAATGGTTCAATCCCCTCTGCAGTCTTCTCACAAACTCACCCAGCTTTGTTGCCACTATTCAGCCAGCAGCTTTCACCTCTGCCTGATGTGATGGGAAAGGCGTGGAGAGGTTGTCTGGTGGCTTCAGTCTTTTTCTGTCTGGGCACACTGTGATCTCACACTCCATTCACCTAGCTGGAAAGATGAGCCATCCTTCTGACTTATCACTCTCTGTTTTTGTTTGCATTTGTTTTCATCACCCTCCAGCAAGATGCTAGAAGTGATTGTTCCAAAAAAGTGCATCCTAGGGAAGGCACTGATTTCAGAGTAACCAGTATTCTCTGCTAGGATGCAGCCCTGTCGGAATTATCCACATGGGGCCAGAGCTCTTTGCCAACAGCTCCTAATAATTCTCTAAGCATGGCTTGCATTGAGCCCTGTGTCACAGCAGGGCAGAAGCTGCTGCTGCGGGCTAAGTGGCTGCAGCTGTGCAGGTTAAAGGTTTGCAAGGCAGGGAGCCAATAGATGATTACAGTCTTAGGAGCACTCAATGTACCATTGGTGCTCCACCCATCACCCCAGGACTCTACCAGGAGAGAGGCAGCAAGGAGTACAGGAGTCAGGAACCTAGAAATGCTCTGACGTGAGAGCCTTCTGAGATGCAGTCACTTAGTCCAACTGAGATGAGCCCGGGCAACAGAGTCTGATCTGTTTTTAGCTTATCGAGGGAGATCAAAGATACCAGATATGAACCAGAGAGAGAGAGAGAGAGTGAGTATCCTACATCTGTTATGATGTGGTTTGGGGCTAGGAGTCAACTCTGAGACTACATACAAAACAGTAAACACAGGAAGGGTCAGGGAAGGGAGAGAGAGGGAAGAATACCAAAATCTAAAGTAAGACTCACAGACTCAAATGACCTCAGGCCTAAAACAGGAAAAATAACTGGATGAGCCACGCTGGGAAAGATCATGGAGAACTGGAGAGCCCAAATCTGTTAACATAAGCAGCTGCTATTCAAGTCAAACTAGGTAGAAAGAAACGGTAGTGCTGTGCAATTGTTCTAGAGAAGTCAAAAGTCTGTAGGATCTTTTTAAAGTGGCATCAGTTACTTTTTAAATACTGATCACAAATTCAGGTCTTTTTTATTATTTTTCAAAAGACAATAGGGACTTTTGGTTTTCAGTTCAGCAAATATGAGGCTTAGAACTGACCACTCCATCCTAACAGCATGTTGGAAGCTGAACAAACAGAAATCAACAGCACTTCTTAGATTCATCAGAGAAGTAAGGTCACAGGGCAAACTGCTGCCCCAAAACTGGAAAGACAGACAGATAGACACAGAAAATCACAGCTTATTACAGTAGGAAGCCATGAGCAAAAACCTTTACAGAAATCAGTGCCAGGGTGGGAAAATCAGAACTGTAATTAATAAATTTCTGGAGGCTTAGTGCAGACAAGTCTAAGTTTCGTTTAGACAAGTCTGAACATTCTGGAAGGATTTGGTCATTGGAGGCCCCACAATTGGGTGAGCTTTACCTCTAGGACCCTGACCTGATTCTCATCGTGAATATTAGAAAAAAATTCCCTCTTTCTTCCAATAGCGGGAGGGAGAAATGAACCATTCTGAAATACACCAGAACATTCTGTTTTTGACAAAGCCTCCACACAGAAAAAAACTATTTTTTTTCCAGAGTGTAACCTTCTGGGGTTTTATCAGAGCCTAAACTGATCTGTGAAAAGGGAAATCCCCAACCCTAGCCCCTTATAGCCATTCTGTCCCATCAAAAGGGTGTGGGGGAGGCTGAGAAGCACTAGTAAAGTTTACAGTCCAGAGGCATAAGGTCACTAAAAGACTGAAACACAATCATAGGCCAACAGAACGCTTTCTCTTCCCCCAACCCTACCACTACACTTACTAAAGGCCTATTACTGCTATGCCTTTTTACTCAATACATCATGTCCACATTTCAACAAAAAAATACAAGGCATACTGAAAGGCAAAAACACAGCTTGAAGAGTCTGAACAAGCATCAGAACAAAAGTCTGATATAACAGGAATGTTGGAATTGTCAGACCAGGATTTTTTAAACTATGATTAATATGCTAAGGGCTTTGGTGGGAAAAATAGATGACATGCAAGAATAGATGGATAATGTAAACAGAGAGATGGAAGTTCTAAGAAAGAATTTAAAAAAATAATAGAGGCTAAAAACACTGTAGCACAAATGAAGAATGCCTTCAATAGGCTCATTAGTAGACTGAATGTGCCTGAGGAAAGAATCTCTGAGCTTGAGTATATGATAATAGGAACTTCCAAAAAAAACCCAAAATAGAATATCCAAAAACTGTGGGACAACTACAAAAGATATAAATACATGTACTGGGAATACCACAAGAAGAGGGAAAAAAGAAGTAGAAGAAATATTTGAAGGAATAGTGACTAAGAATTTCCCCCCAAATGAATGTTAGACACTAAATCATAAATCCAGGAAGCTCAGAGAACACCAAACTGGATAAATCCCTAAGAAAACTCTATCTGGGTATATCATTTTCGAACTTTAGAAAATTTAAGATAAAGGAAAATCTTGAAACAAGTCAGAGAGAAAAATACAGAGAAGCAAAGCTAAGAATTACTACAGGGAAGCAAAGATAAGAATTACTACAAAGAATTACTGCAGAGAAGCAAAGATAAGCATTAACTCCAGAGAAGCAAAGATAAGAATTATAGCCAACCTCTCTTCAGAAACCATGCAAGTGAAAAGAGAGTGGAGTGAAACATTTAGTGTTGAGAGGAAAAACACCCCACCAACCTGGAAATCTGTACCCTGCAAAATTATCCTCCAAATGTGAAGGAGAAATAAAGACTTTCTCAGACAAAAAAAAAAAAAAAAAATGGGAGAATTTGTTACCAATAGACCTGCCTTCCAAGAAATGTTTAAAAAAAGTTCTTCAGAGAGAAGGAAAATAATACAGGCAAGAAACTCATATCTATATAAAGAAAGCGAGAGCATCAGAGAATCAACAAGTAAAGGTAAAATTAAAACTTCTTTTTAAATTTTTAATTAATTTAACAGATAGCAGTTTGTTCAAAATAATCATAGCAATGTATTTGATGATGTATGTTTGTGTGTGTATACAATTATGCTTATGTATAAGTGAAATTAATAACAACAATGATATGAGGAACAGGAAGGAAGAATTAGAATTATTTTGTTATTATAAAGTATGTGTCCTATGTGTGAGCCGTAAGGTGTTATTTGGAAGTAGACTTGGATTAGGTGTAATGAAACCAGCCCAATACTCCCATAGACTCTTCTTTTGGATAAATATAGACATTGACCCTTCTGCCGTTAAAACTTGAAAACTGTATTTGTTTTATCTGAGTTCCTTCCTAGGAAAGGACCTTCAGGCCTCTCAAAACAAATATCAAAGAACTGAAACTCACTAGAGCCCAGGGCCAGATCCCTCCTTGCCCCTCCCTAGTTCTTGTTTTCTTACACATTGTTACTTTTCTTCTCTGCTATATAAACCCCTAGTTTTAGTCAGTCAGGGAGATGGATTTGAGACTGAGCTTTCATCTCCTTGGCTCCAGCACCCAATTGAAGCCTCTTCCCTGGCAATACTTGTCATCTCAGTCACTGGCTTTCTGTGTACTGAGCAGCAGGACCTAGACCAAACCCCTGGTGTTTCAGTAACAGAACTGTATATTTGCAAACTCTAGAGCAACCACTAAAAAAGATGAAGAAGGAGGAGGAGGGAGGAAGAGGAGGAGCAATGGGAGGAGGAGGAGGGAAGAAGGAGAAGGAGAGGGAGAAGGAGGAGAAGGAGAAGGAGGAGAAGGAGAAGGAGGAGGAGGAGAAAGAGAAGGAGGAGAAGGAGGAGGAGAAGGAGGAGGAGAAGAAGAAGGAGGAGGAGAAAGAGGAGGTAGCAGCAGCAGAATAACTGATATGCTAAGAAAGGAGAGAATATTATAATCATATCAAATGCCCAGTTAAAACAACAAAAGGTAGAAAAAGTGTGGAAAACAAAATTAGGAACAAAGAAAAAGGATAACAAACAGAAAATAATAACAAATATGGAAGCCATTACTCTAACTATATCAGTAATTAAACATCAATGGTTTGAACACGCCAATTAAAATGCAGAGATTGTCAGAATAGATTTTAAAAAAGACCCTACATATGTTGTCTACAAGAAACTCACTTTAAATATAAAGATGAGTATATATTAAAAGTAAAAGGGTGGAGAAAGATATACTATGCTAACACTAATCAAAAGAAAGTGGGAGTAGCCATATAAATTTAAGACAGAGAAGATTTCAGAGCAAGGAAAGTATCAGAGATGAAGAGATGCATTATATAAAGGGGTCAATATGTTCTAGGAAGAAATAACAACCCTTAACACATATGCATCCAACAACAGAGCATCAAAATATGTGATGCAAAAACTGATAGAACTTCAGGGAAAAATAGATAAATCCACTATTATAGTTGGAGATCTTAACACCCTTCTATCAAAAATGGACAGCTCCAGCAGGCAGAGAAATCAGTAAAAACATAGTTGACCTCAGTAGCACCATCAATCAACTGGATATAACAGATGCCTATAAACTACTTTATCCAACAACAGCAGAATACACATTATTCTCAAGCTGACATGAAACACCAAGAAAGATGACATTCTGGGCTGTTAAACATACATTAACAATTTTAAAATTTAAAAAAATCATATGGTGTCTGCTCTCGGACCACAGTGGAACTCAACTGGAAATTAATAACAGAAAAAAAGCTGGAAAATCCCAAAACACTTGGACATTAAGCAATACACTTCTAAATAATACATAGGTAAAATAAAACATCCAAAGGTAAATTTAGGAATATTTTAAACTAAACGAAAACGAAAATACAACTTACCAAAATTCATAGGACACAATAAAAGCAGCGCTTAGAGGGGAATTTATAGCATTGAATGCATATATTAGAAAAGAAGAAATTTATAGGATCAATAAGCTAACATTCCAACTTAAGAAATTAGAAAAGAGAATATCAAACGTAATCCAAAATAAGCAGAAGAGATACAATTTTTTAAAAATTAGGGGAGAAATCAATGAAATTAAAAACAGGAAATCAATAGAAAAATCAACCATTAAAAAGCTGGTTATTTGAAAAGATGAATAAAATCTATAAGCTTCTAACCAGGCTAACTAAAGAGAGAAGACACAAATTACTAGCATCAGAAATAAAAAGGGACTAACAGTACAGATCCCATAGACATTAAAAGAACAATAGAATATTA
Source organism: Chlorocebus sabaeus (assembly GCF_047675955.1). Classification (NCBI taxonomy): domain Eukaryota; kingdom Metazoa; phylum Chordata; class Mammalia; order Primates; family Cercopithecidae; genus Chlorocebus; species Chlorocebus sabaeus. The sequence continues at coordinate 24,769,520 of NC_132908.1, forward strand.
TTAACAACTCCATGCCCACAAGTTTGATAACTTGAGTAAAATGGACCAATTCCTTGAAAAACACAATCTCTCAAAACTTACACCAGAAGAAACAGACTAAATAGGCTTATATCTATTAAAGAAACTGAATTAATAATTACTAATCATCCAAAACAGAAAGCACTGAGACCAGATGGATTCACTGGCGAATTCTGTCAAACATTTAAGAAAGAAAATAATTTAATTCACTCCAATCTCTTCCAGAAGATACCCAGAAGATGGAAGCAGAAAGATGTCAGTCGTGGATGAGGTTGTGTATGTGTGGAGACACGGATTTATGAGAACTCTCTGTATTTTCCACTCAATTTTTCTCTGAGCCTAAAACTTCTCTTTAAACAGTTTATTAATTTTAAAAAAGCAAAATTTAAAAACAAATGCCACTCAATTGTCTTGGTCTACTGACTGTTATCTGGGGAAGCCCAAAATTTCATTAAGAGATGATTAATGGGGAAACTGGGCCTCCTATCCACCCATCCATCCATAAATTCATTAATTTATTCATTAACTCAGTCAACAGCAATACCAACTACTATCATCTCAACATAGAACACAGTGTAATTAAACAACATGTATTTATTAAGTGCCTATGATATTCCAAACACTGTGTCCTGGGGTGTGATGTACAGTAGTTAAGGAAAATCAAAAATCTCTGCCTTATGAAATTCACAATCTGGTGAAGAGACATTGAGTAAACAAACAAGTTTAGAACATATTGGAAGGTGATTAGTAGGATGGAGTAGGAAACATAGTTTTAAACAGAGTTGAAGGGATGGTTTCAGAAGGTGACATTTAGGGGGACTTAAAGGAGGGGAGGAGAAGGTGTGAGAATGGCCAGGGAGAGTACTCCAAGCAAAAGGGACAAGAAGACTAAAATCCCTGAGGCAGGGATTTTAATAAATACTGAGCATGTGTAAGTAACAGCCAGGAGGCCAGGAGAACCGGAGTGGAGCAAGTGAGAAGAGTAATGGGACATGAAGGCAGAGGGGTACAGGAAGTCGATTACACGCTCCACAGTGAGGACCCTTCCTTTACTAGGAGGGAGCTAAGAGGCCATTGGTTTCAGGCAGATGAGTGAAATGATACATTTGATGACTGATTGATTGATTGATTGATTTTTTTAGTGCAATAGGTAGTAATCTCACTCCACAAACTCAGAAAGAAGAGGAATATCATTTCATTTTCCGTAAGACAACCTCTCACCGGTCTCTCACAGGAGAGAAATCCCATCTCAGTCCTTACCATGCCTCCTGCCTTTGTCCGAGGTCACTCTTGAATGAGGATGGTGTGTATACAGGCCATGGCATGAAAGCCTACCTCTAACTGAATTGTGTCATGGTCAATAAAATCAACAATCACCAATGTTCTTTTCAGCTGATCTGTAAGAGGTCCTGTGTCGTGAATGGGGTACGGTCTGAGACCCCTGTCCTAGGGTCCTATCTTCTTCTGCAAATCATGTGTGTTCAGATAACTCTAGGTGCTATAACAAATCAATCCAAAATTGTAGTGGCTTAAAGAAATAGAAGATACTTTTTGCTCACGTGATAGTTCAGGGCAGGTGATAATGGTTGATGGGAAACTTATCTCCATGCATGATGACAGACGGACTCAAACTTCTTCCATCTTTCACATTCACAGCCCTCTCTGTATCCAGGGAGAAGTGGGAAGGGAAGAGAATAAAAGACATCCACTGCTTAACCACCTTGGTCTAGGATTCACACACATCGCTTCTATTCACATTCTACTGAGGAGAACTAGTCACATGATCCCACGTAGAGGCAAGAGAGGCTGGAATAAGCCAACCAACACTGGGAAAAATCTGGAAGCTAATGAGGTTGAGCTGGTGCCAAGGACACTCCACTTAGCCCTGGCTGAGTGTAGATGAGGTACGTTCATGTCAACATACTTGACAGACTATCAGTGGATGAGCAGCAGGTGGGATCTGTCTCCCTGACTGTGAATTCCCACTCTGTCCTTTACTTACAGAAAAGTCATCCAACGTCTTTGAGCCTGCTTCGCTCATTAGATTCAGCCATCCATAAACCACATAAAGCACCTAGCACAGTGCCCGGTAGATAAGAAACATTCAGTCAATGATATGCAACGATTTAGGTGTAAACTGCAGGCACCTGGAATCCAGAACTCTTATTCCATCCAGAGATGTGTACCTATGAGACCTGACCCTGTTGTAGGCTCTGTTTTAAAATTAGCAGATTGGCCATGCACAGTGGCTCAAGCCTGTAATTCAGCACTTTGGGAGGCTGAGGTGGGCGGATTGCCTGAGGTCAGGAGTTTAAGACCAGCCTGGTAGATGGGGGAAAACCCTGTCTCTACTAAAAATACACAAAATAGCCAGCCGTGGTGGTGGGCACCTGTAATCCCAGCTAATTGGGAGGCTGAGGCAGGAGAATCGCTTGAACCCGGGAGGTGGAGGTCGCAGTGAGCCGACATCGTGCCATTGCACTCCAGCCTGGGCAACAAGAGTGAAACTCTGTCTCAAAAAAAATTAAATAAAATTAGGAGATCGTGGTCTATTGACCACATTAGGAGACAGTGGTCTTTTGACCACTCCACGTATTTGTCTTATTAATACCGCTCTTGTGTGAGCTGGCTTGAGTGGGCCTCTGTCTGGGAAACCAAATGCTCCCAACCAGAAAAAAATATCCGAGGATAGGATGGACTTATAAAGCAAGAGCTTACCTGGGAAGTTAGGGCAGAGGGTGAGAGTAGGTGTCTTAATAAATAAAATGTCAGGGAAGCCTGGGAAACATAGCAAGGCCCTGTCTTACAAGATAAAATAAATAGTTGTGCATGATGACCTGCACTTATAGTCCCAGCTACTCGGGAGGCTGAGGCAGAAGGAGCACTTGAGCCCAGGAATTAGAGGCTGCAGTGAGCTGTGATCACTCCAATACACCCCAGCCTGGGCGACAGAGCAAGCCCCTGTCTCAAAAAAAAAAAAAAAAAAAAAAAAAGGTCAGGGAAGAGAGTGGTAAAATAAAAAGGAGGCTGCAGTGGTTCACACCTGTAATTCCAGCACTTTGGGAGGCCAAGGCAGGCAGATCATGAGGTCAGGAGATCAAGAACATCCTGGCAAACACGGTGAAACCCCATCTCTACTAAAAATACAAAAAATTAGTTGGGCATGGTGGCATGCACCTGTAGTCACAGCTACTCGGGAGGCTGAAGCAGGAAAATCGCTTGAACCTGGGAAGTGGAGGTTGCACTGAGCCGAGATCGTGCCACTGCTCTCCAGCCTGGGCGACAGAGTGAGACTGTTTCAAATAAATAAAATAAAAATAAATAAAAAGGAAAAAGAGAAAGAAAGAAACATGGAAAAGGATGGATGTAAGGATGCAAAGGAGGGAAAGAGTGAAGGAGGAAGGGAGAGAAGATGGAAGAGAAGAAGGAAGGAAGGAAGAAAGCTGGAAGGAAGATCTGGTTTCTGAAGCCTCTTCAAGGATCTACAGATTTCTCCGGCCAGAGCCAAGCATCACTGTGATCTGGGCCTGGTCCCAAATGCCCAGTGCTGAGCCACCACTAAGTAGCCTCAAGTGCAGCAGCAAGCCCACCTCATCCATGGCTTAATAAAGGAGCCGTCACTTTATTGTCAAGAGCATGTGCCAATCTCATCCAAATCAATTAATGCCTTAATCACACTGTGAATGGAGCAGGATGTGAAGCGCCCATGTGGGAGCGATGAATATTAGTCGTATTTAACTGCCAAATGTTTCTGATACCATAAAGCATCCTCGAGGTTGCACAATAAAATCCAAAGTTTAACTGGTGGGTAACAAGGCCCCAGGCAATTGTACCTTATTAATGCTGACAACAGGAATATGTATGCAAGGCCTCAGCAGCCAGCTACTTAGAACAATGCCAGCCGCCAGCCCCAGAATCGGGAAGTGACAAGCATGCAGCTCATTTGCAGAAAGATTTAGGACCTCTTTCACCACTAGATTTTTTTCAATATCAACATGTGAATACATGATCTTCCCCACCCAGCTGTACCCCAACAAATGTTTTGGAAAGGGTAGAGTAATTGAGAATAGAGGCTTTTGGGTACAGGTAGGCAGACACTGGAGAAAGATCTGATGCAGGCAGATCGGGGTTGCCCCGTATAGTTGTTCAAGTTGTGTACTGCACAAGGCTTCTGATTGAAGAGGGCAGGGAGAGGCTGAAATTCTTGACTGAATTGTCCTCAGCAAGCCATGTGCTTTGGCATGAAGCTAAGTCTGTCCTGAGAAGGGCAGATTTTTCTTTTCTCTAATCTGACTCTTCAGCAGGCAAAACTTTTTCTAATTTGTTCAACCATATGGGACGCTATTTTTCAATTCATTCACTTGGAAGGGTCATTTTTTTTTCCACTCACACAGAGGCATACAGGCTAGCAGTGGCCCCTGCAGCAGGTCCAGAATGGCAAGCACACTGTTTAGAATCTATGAAAACATTAAATGAGTGTAGGAGCACAAAGCCCAAAGTCTGAATTTCTGCCCTGACTTGGACCAGTCAAAAATGGAGGCGATTCCTGAGTATAGCAGATTTCCGTGTGTGTTGGGGTGAGGCTGGGAGGTTGAATGGCCTGACTCCATAAACCCCAAGAGCCTCCAGTGTAGACACTGATGCCATTTCAAAGTGAGAGTGATTGTAGGTATAATCATGAGGATACACTGGCAGGATAGAAAGAAGAAATCACTCATTCAAAGGCTTTAAAATCTGTGTCCCAGGCTAGTCATGGTGGCTCACACCTGTAATCCCAGCACTTTGGGAGGCTGAGGCAGGCAGATCACAAGGTCGGGAGTTCGAGACCAGCCTGATCAACATGGTGAAACCCTGTCTCTACTACAAATACAAAAATTAGCCGGGCATGATGGCGCATGCCTGTAATCCCAGCTACTCAGGAGGCTGAGGCAGGAGAATCGCTTGAACCCGGGAGGTGGAGGCTGCAGTGAGCCGAGATCGTGCCATTGCACTCCAGCCTGGGCAACAGAGCAAGATTCTGTCTCAAAAAAAAAATCTGTGTCCCAATCCAGACCCTGCTATAACACATATAACAATCCAGACCCATCTATAACATACAAGGCATCTGGTTTTTAAAATAAATCCTATAATTATCTTGCGAGAAGTATAATTATACCTTACTGTGCATTTTGCCTGTTGAAAACATTACTTCATTAAATGTAAACATTTTAAATGAACAACAATTTTGGTGATCCCACTCTGAAGCATTTCTTTACTTAAAAAGAAAATCCCAGGCAAATGCCTGAAGCTCTTTCCACCTCTGAGGGGTCCTGGGCATTGGAATCACAGAAGCCAAAAGCCTTACCCCTGCAAGTGTGACCCTGGGCACGTCTTACTCCTCTGTCACCACTGGGCTGGAATCTCCTTGAGGTCATGATTATGACTTATTCCTCTATGGCACCCAAAAATCTATCCCGATGTCTGACACATAGTAGGAACTAGTAATGCTTTTATGAGTTTACTATATGCTAACAACTGTAGTAAGTACTGTATGCATACTAACTAATTCATTCCTCATTTTAGCCCCACAAGGGAGCATTACGCTGGTAACTTTCCCATTGCTGGTAACTTACCCATTGTCTCTCAGGCCCTAAAGTATCCTCTATAGCATACTCCAGGGACCAGCACACAGTTTTCTGTAAAGGGCCAGATGGTAAACATTTTAGACTTTGCAGGCCTTAAGGGCTCTATCAAAACTGCTCAAATCTGCCATGGCGGCACAAAACTCCCATAGACAACATGTAAACAAATCCACACGGCTGGAGTTTATGGACACTGAAATATGAATTTTGTAGAGTTTTTACATCATAAAGTATTATGCTTTTGCCAACAGACACATGAAAAAATGCTCATCATCACTGGCCATCAGAGAAATGCAAATCAAAACCACAATGAGATACCATCTCATACCAGTTAGAATGGCGATCATTCAAAAGTCAGGAAACAACAGGTGCTGGAGAGGATGTGGAGAAATAGGAACACTTTTACACTGTTGGTGGGAGTGTAAACTAGTTCAACCATTATGGAAAACAGTATGGCAATTCCTCAAGGATCTAGAACTAGATGTACCATATGACCCAGCCATCCCATTACTGGGTATATACCCAAAGGATTATAAATTATGCTGCTATAAGGACACATGCACACGTATGTTTATTGCAGCACTATTCACAATAGCAAAGACTTGGAATCAACCCAAATGTCCATCAGTGACAGATTGGATTAAGAAAATGTGGCACATATACACCATGGAATACTATGCAGCCATAAAAAAGGATGAGTTTGTGTCCTTTGTAGGGACATGGATGCAGCTGGAAACCATCATTCTTAGCAAACTATCACAAGAACAGAAAACCAAACACCACATGTTCTCACTCGTAGGTGGGAACTGAACAATGAGATCACTTGGACTCGGGAAGGGGAACATCACACACCGGGGCCTATCATGGGGAGGGGGGAGGGGGGAGGGATTGCATTGGGAGTTATACCTGATGTAAATGACGAGTTGATGGGTGCAGCACACCAACATGGCACAAGTATACATATGTAGCAAACCTGCACGTTGTGCACATGTACCCTACAACTTGAAGTTTAATAATAATAAATAAATTAAATAAATAAATAAATAAATAAATATGTAACTATTTAAAAATGTGAGAGCTTTTCTTAAATCCTGGGTCAGACAAAAACAGGAGTCATGTGGTCTGTGGTATACTTTGCCAGCCTCTTGCTGGACTCTGTGATTCCGGGGCTGGAAGTCTGCACACTACATTTCCCAGAATCTCTTGATGCCTAGCTCTCTGCTGGCTTCTGCTACTCAGAGGCACTGCTGAAAGATTGGTAGGAGGAGGGAAGCAGGGACATGCTCCTGTCTAGCTGCTGTCAGTGTCCCTCCAACAGCAGAGAATAGCCAAGGCTCTACCCTTCAGCTTCTTTTGCCATCCCCAGCATCAGCCCCTAGTGCCCCAGAGATGTAAACAGCAGCAACTTGATATCTCCAGGAACCTAAGAACCACCTATTGGAGCACCTCCCTTCAAGAGTCAACAACCCACCAGAATACAGAAGGAGCTAAAACAACTCTATAAGAAAAAGTCTAATAATCTGATCAAAACATGAGCAAAAGATCTGAATAGACATTTCTCAAAAGAAGACATACAATTGCAAACAGGCATATGAAAAGGTGCTCAGCGTCACTGATCATCAGAGAAAAGTAAATCAAAGCTACAATGAGATATCATCCCACCCCGGTTAAAATGGCTTATATCCAAAAGACAGGCAAGGACAAATGCTGGCAAGGATGTGGAGAAAAAGGAACCCTTGTACACTCTTAGTGGGAATGTAAATTAGTACAACTGTGGAGAACAGTTTGGAGAGCCCTTAAAAAACTAAAAATGAGCTACCATAGGATCCAGCAATCTCACTGCTGGGTTTTATGGTAGCTCTATTTTTAGTTTTTTGAAATCAATATATGAAAGACATATCTGCACTCCTATGTTTGTTGCAGCATTGTTGATGATAGCTAAGATTTGGAAGCAACCTGTGTCCATAAGCAGATAATTGGATAAAGAAAATGTCACCGGGCGCGGTGGCTCACACCTGTAATCCCAGCACTTTGGGCGGCTGAGGTGGGCGGATCATAAGGTCAGGAGTTCGAGACCAGCTGACCAATATAGTGAAATCCCATCTCTACTGAAAATACAAAAATTAGCCTGGCATGGCAGTGGGCACCTGTAATCCCAGCTGCTCAGGAGGCTGAGTCAGGAGAATCACTTGAACTTGGGAGGCAGAGGTGGCAGTGAGCCGAGATCGTGCCACTGCACTCCGGCCTGGGCGACAGAGCGAGACTCCATCTCAAAAAAAAAGAAAGAAAGAAAACGTGGTACCTATACATAATAGAGCACTATTCAGTCATAAAAAAGAATGAGATCCAGTCATTTGCAGCAACATGGATGAAACTGGAGAATATTACATTAAGTAAAATAAGCCAGGCACAAAAAGACATACATCACATATTCTCATTTATCTGTGGAATATAAAAATCAAAACCATTGAATTCATGGACATAGAGAGTAGAAAGGTGGTTACCAGAGGCTGGGAAAGGTAGTAGTGGAATGGAAGGAGGGGAGGATGGTAAACAGGTACACAATAATAGAAAGAATGAATAAGATCTATCATTTGACAGCACAATAGGGTGACTCTAGTCAATAATAACTGTACATTTTTAAATAACTAAAAGAGTGTAATTGAAAGAGTGTAATTGAGTTGTTTGTAACTCAAAGGATAAATGCTTGAAGTGATGGTTACCCCATTCTCCATCGTGTGCTTATTTATTGCACACATATTGTACCCATATTACAGCCCGTATCAAAGCATCTCATGTACCAAATAAATACATACATATATACATACATACATATATTTACTATGCACCCACGAAAATTGATAATAAAAAGGCATTATGTAAAGAATAAAAATAAAAATAACGATTCAAGCACTCACTTGTAAGGGACCCCACCATGAACTCCTAAGTTCTATAACATGACTTCTTCCCTTTTGTTCCCCAACACCGGGTTATAGTTGTCACTTCCTGCATTTCTAATATCTCCCCTTCTCCCCTTTCAGGGTTCTAATACCTGCGTAAGAAAGGCCCTGCATTTACTTCTCTCTGTTTGAAATATCTAGTGTGAGTTTTGATTGAGTTTTCCTAACTAGGTCTCAACTGGTGTGTCCCTATTTTATAGACTAGACGGAGGCTTCTAGAAGTTTAGGTTTTATCTAAGTCAATGTAGCAAGTAAGTCATAAATATTTTTCCAATATCACAGAAGAGGGAAAAGATAGAGATATATTAGAGCGCACGACCGTCTGACCCCAAATTGTGTAAGATCTTAGCCAGCATAGGCTACAGAAGGAAGAGTTCACTGCTCACACAGCTCCCAAAAAACCCAGCACAGACACTGCATTCTCGTGGCTGAATGAATGAATAAACGAGTAGATGATCTTCTCTTATCTTTGAGCCTAGTGCTAGCCTGGGCATCAAATAAGGTGCAATAGATGATTTGTCAAATTAAAAAACAGGAGAATAAATGTTTTAAAGCAGTAGTTTGCAACCCTGGTTGCATATTAAAATATCCCTAAAAGAAAGCATACCCAAGCCCTACTCTAGAGTAAACAACTCAGAATCAGCTATCAGTACTTTTTATGACTTCTCAGTCATTCTAATAGGGTTGAGATGTGCAGCTTTAGGTAAAGCTTAGCTGGGGCCCTGATCTTTCCTGGACACCATGAGTCTCTCTGAGGAAGATCACTGGAGCTGAGTGTGCTGTGGTCTCCCTAGCAGGCTTCACTACACATCACCCCAGGGAGTGAAGGTGAAGGTCCCTTTGTTCAGGCAGTACGGAGTTTTTATTTTTGTTTGTTTTTTAACCAGAAAATCAAATCAGATTTGGATTCAGCCATATTTGCTGTGTATCTACTATGTGCTAGGTGCTATGCTAGACATTGTACACAATTCATCTTAACAGTCACACAAGGTAATCATCATTGAGAGACTGAATGTACAAATGGACAATAACCAGACCCTATAGGACGATAGACTCTCTAACCCACAACCTCTGCAGCAAGCGTTCCAGAACAGTTTGAGGTTACACAGCTGGAAAGAGAATTTTTAAGAGAATTAAATGAAATGCACTTTTTTAAAAGCACTTGGTTGACCACTGCTAACATCCCTTTTTTCTGCACCAGCTTCTAACTCTGGACGAACCAGAGAAAGCCAAAGATTCTCTTTCCCAAATCAAGCCATGAGATGCTTCTAGTTAGCCCACCTCCAGCCTCCCCAGTCAACAACCTCCAAAGAGAGCACGCCAGACACTCTCCCTTCTTCACGATAAAGCTTTCTCTCTGCACAGCCTTCAAGTCAAGCAAATGTGAGTGATAGAGGTGGCTGACTCCCTTGCTATAGCAAGCATTAAATAAGAAGCTTCTGTTTGTTCTCACTTGGGTGGTCCTTGTTTATTTCCACATAATTATCTATAATATTTTAATTGTGTTTAATTGCAAAAAATGTTTTATTTTGCAAATGATGAAATGTAATGTTATAGAAGTAAGGCAACTTGTTTGAGGTTACACAGCTGGAAAGAGGCACGGCCAGGTTTTGATCCTGAAGAAGCAAATTAGTGTTAAGAGGAGCAGTGCAGTGCAAGATCAAACGCATGAGCTATGATGGAGTAAGGAAGAATGGTTACAGTCCTGATTAACACTGTGATGGACTTTTAATGGGTCACTTAATTCTCACTGTGCCTCAGTTTCCTCACACGAGTCATGGAGCTATAATGCCTCACGAGGAGTATAGTGCACAGAGTCCAAGTAAAAACTCCGGGATAAGACTCCTGGATTCAAACCCTGATCGAAATACTAGCAGAGTACCCTTTAGAAAATTGCTTCACCTCACTGGGCCTCAGTATTTTCATCTGTAAAATAAGGATGATTATAGTCCATTTATTACAGCTTTTTTCTTTTCTTTTCTTTTCTTTCTTTCTTTTTTTTTTTTCTTACCGAGTCTCGCTCTGTTGCCAAGCTGGAGTGCAGCGGCATGATCTCGGCTAACTGCAACCTCCACCTCCCAGGCTCAAGTGATTCTCCTGCCTCAGTCTCCCAAGTATCTGGGACTACAAGCACGCACCACCACTCCCAGCTAATTTTTATATTTTTAGTAGAGACAAGGTTTCACCATATTGGCCAGGATGGTTTGGGTCTCTTGACCTCGTGATCTGCCTGTCTTGGTCTCCCAAAGTGCTGGGATTAGAGGCGTGAGCCACCGCGCGCCCAGCCTATCACAGCTTTTTTTATGAGAATTGAATGAGATGCACTTTTTAAAAAGCACTTACGTGACACTGTGCATCAGGTCCTGTGATAAATGTATTAGAGGCATTTGTTTATTTAATTCTCATAATAATGCTGAGTTAGACACCATCACCCCCAGTTTACAGATAAGAAAACTGAAGAAAGAGGAAATTAGGTAACTTATCCAAGGTCCTAAAGCTAGGAGAATGTAGGCCTATGTTGGAACCCCTGTCATCAGTACACAATTCTGCCTCTTTGATGATAAAATATGCAAAGAATTTAGTTCGGTGCCTGACATAATATAAGCTCAAAGGTAGAAGCAATGATTAGTAATCATTGGTTAGTCTAATTTCAAAACTATTTCTAATACAGACTAATGAATTCCAGGAAGACAATATATTATAAAATGATCACTCTCAGTAACAGAGACAGAGACAGAGAGAGAAAGAAAGGGAGAGAGAGTACACCCATAGATCAGTCTGATTTAAACAAAATTGTTCAAGAGCTCAATAAGAAAATTAATACATTCATGAGAGGAGTTCATGTAAATATATGAAAATATGCTAACACTCTTCTAGCATTTTCTTAAATTTATTTTCTTAAATGAGATACTGTTTATTTTTAGGTTGGCAAAGTTCAAAACGCTTATCAACCAACATTGAGTGGACCTTCCCTAAGGAATTGTAAAGTTGGCAACGGAGAAAGAATATCCACTTAATAACACTTCTATTCAATGTTGTGCAAAGGTTCATGAAAGACATGAATTTTGGAAAAGAAGAAGTAAAACTTTCTGTCTTCAAAGATGACATAATTCTATATGTAGAAAATTCAAATGAATCTGCCCAAAAAAACTACTAGAACTAGTATGAAAATTTAGCAAAATTATAAAATACAAGTTTAATAAAATTCAATTAGATTTCCATTTACTACCAACAAAAATTGGAAAATAAAATATAATATTATTTACAATAGCATTTAATACATAAAATGTTTAGGAATCAATTGAATACTATGTAAAAACTCTGTGCTAAAATATTGCAAAACATCAAAACATTGCTGAATGAAATTAAACAAGACTTAAATAAATGGAGAGATATACTATATTCATGGATTGAAAGATTTAATTTTGTTAGGATGATAGTCTCCCTACATTGATTTATAAATTTGATGCAGACTTAAAATCTCAGCAGCCTTTTTTAATAAAAATCAACAAGTTGATTCTAAAACTTGTGTATAAATGGAAGGGCTCAGAATATCCAAAGCAATCTCAAAAAAGAACAAAATTGGATGACTTCCATAACCTGACCTCAAACCTTACAATAAAGCTACAGTAATCAATAGGGCATAGCATTATACAGAAAATTGAAACTGGACCCCATCCTTACACCATATACAAAAATTAACTCAAGATAAATTAAAGACTTAAATGTAAAACCCAAGACTATAAAAACCCCAGAAGAAAATCTAGGCAATGCCATTCAGGACATAGGCAAGGGCAAAGATTTCATGATGAAAACACCAAAAGCAATTGTAACAAAAGCAAAAATTGACAATGGGATCTAATTAAACTAAGGAGCTTCTGCACAGCAAAAGAAGCTATCATCAAAGTGAACAGACAACCTAGAGAATGGGAGAAAAATTTTGCAATCTATCCATCTGACAAAGGTCTAATATCCAGAACCTACAAGGAATGTAAACAAATTTACAAGAATAAAACAAACAATCCCATTTAAAAGGGGTAGAGGATGTGAACAGACACTTCTCAAAAGAGGACATATATGCAGCCAACAAACATTAAAAAAATGCTCAACATTACTAATCATTACAGAAATGCAAATCAAAACTGCAGTGAGATACCATCTCAAGCTAGTCAGAACTGCTATTATTAAAAAGTCAAAAAACAACAGATGCTGGAGAGGTTGTGGAGAAAAAGAAATGCTTTCACACTGTTGGTGGTAGTGTAAATTAGTTCAACCACTGTGGAAGACAATGTGGCAATTCCTCAAAGAACTAGAGGCAGAAATACCATTTGACCCAGCAATCCCATTACTGGGCATATAACCAAGGGAATAGAAATCATTCTGTTATGAAGATACATGCACATGTGTATTCACTGCAGCACTATTTACAATAGCTAAGTCATAGAATCAACCCAAATGTCCGTCAGTGATAGATTAGATGAAGAAAATGTGGTACATATATACCGTGGAATACTATGCAACCACAAAAAAGAACAAGATCATATCCTTTGCAGGGGCATGCATGGAGTTAGAAGCCATCATCCTCAGCAAACTAACGCAGAAACAGAAAAACAAACACTGCATGTTCTCACTTACAACTGGGAGCTGAATGATGAGAACACATGGACACATGGGCGGGGGGTGGCGGGGGAACAACACACACTGGGCACCTGTGGGTGTGGGGAGAACATCAGGAAGAATAACTAATGGATGCTGGGCTCAATACCTGCGTGATGGGATGATTTGTACAGTAAACCACACATGGTACACGTTTATCTATGTAGCAAACCTGCACATCCTGCACATGTATCCCTGAACTTAAAATAAAAATTGAAGAAAAAGAGAGAGAGTATGGCATTGGCATAAGAATCACTGCAAAACAAAATTCAGAAAAGATCCATACTTATACAGTCAGTGGATTTTTTTAACTAAGATGTCCAAACAATTCAGTGGAGGAAATAAATATCTTTTCATCAAATAGCACTGGAGTAACTGGATAAACATTTGGAAAAAAAATTAACTTTTACCTCTACCTCACATCATATATGAAAATTAACTCAAAGTAGACCATAGACATAAACATAAAAGTAAAAATTTTAAAGTTTCAAAAGAAAACAGAAGAATAACTTCACGATTTTGGCAAAGATTTCTTAGGACAGGAAAAACACTAACCACAAAAAAATTAATTGGAATTCAATATTTTAAAAGGTTGCTCATCAAGTGACATCATTTAAAAATAGGCAAATCACAGACTGAGAAAAAACACATATCTGACAAAAGACTAGTATTCAAATATATAAAGAATGCCTGCCAATCAATAATACAAAACAAATAACCCAATAAAAATAGGCAAAAGACTCAGACATTGTACAAAAGAAGATGTAAGAATGGCTAATAAGCACATGAAAATGTGCTCAATAGAATTAATCATAAGGAAAACCCACATTAAAACACATTTAATACTCATTAAAATAATGAGATAAAACCTCACACCCAATAGAATAATCCAAATTTATAAGGTTGAGAACACCAAATATTAGCAAGCCTATAGAGCAACCAGAACTCTCATGAACTGCAGTTGGGGACACAGGGAGGGGAACATCACACACTGGGGCCTCTCGGAGGGTGGGGGGCTAGGGGAGGGATAGCATTAAGAGAAATACCTAATGTATTAGATAACAGGTTAATGGGTGCAGCAAACCACCATGGCACATGTATACCTATGTAACTAACCTGCACATTCTGCATGTGTATCCCAGAACTTAAAGTACTTAAAAAGATAAAAAGAAAAAGATTAGGCATGTAAATTTTATGCAAAAAAAAATAAATAAAATACTATAGTTACTTTGAAAAACAGTTTGTCAGTCTCTTATACAGTTAAACATACACCTACGCTATGACATAGCCATTCTACTCCTGGGCATGTCTCCAAAATAAACGAAGACATATGTCCACACAAAAAGTTGCTCAAGAATGTCATTGGTAGCTTTGCTTCTAATAGTCCCAAAGCAACCAAATGTCCATCAAGAGGAAAACAGGTAAATAAATCTTAATATACAGTATGCATGCAATGGAATACTACTCAGTAATGTAAAGGGAGGAACTACTGATATAACATGTATGAAATTCACACCTCTTATGTCAAGCAAAAGAAATCAGACACAAGAATAAACACTGTGTGATTCCATTTCTGTGACATTCAAGAGCAAAATCTACGGCAATAAAAATAAGAGCGGTGATTGACGCCTGGAACAGGTTAAGACTGACTGGGAAGGGGCATGAGAAAACATTCAAAAGTAATGAAATTGCTCTCTATCTTGATTGGGGTGTGGGTCACATGGGTTTACATGTTTGTCAAACCCCATTGCACAATACAGTTAAGGGCTGTATATACTACAATTTGTAAATTTTACCTCAATTTTCTTTTAAACCCTCAAAGTGTTTGATTGTGAGGGTGTGTGAAAAAACATTTGTGGTGAGAGTATAAATGTGCTACAACCTCCCTGTAGGGAAATTTTGAAAATACCTCTCAAAATACTGATTCACATATGCATTTGGCCCACTGATTCCCCTTCTAAGAGGCAGCCTGCAGATATATCCACCCATGATGTAGAAACGTACCTAGAAAGATATTCTTGGCAAAAACAGTTTATGGTAGCAAAAGACTGGAAATAATATAACCATCCATCCAGAGAAGAAGGTTAAATAAACTACAGTGCTACATTTTAACAGAATACAATGTGGCTGTTAAAATAATAAGGGACATTGCTATGTACTGATATGAAATGATATTCGAGATACATGATATATCAGTACACACGAAAAAAGACATAGAACGGAGCTTATAATATCCTTCCATCAATGGAAACATAAATGTGCTCCTGTAATATATCTTGAAAGGTCCATAAAAAGCAGGATGCAGCTGTTGCCTCTGGGGATGGTGGCTGGTCAACTGGGAGACTGGAGGCGAAACCCTGAGGAACAACTATTTTCTGTATTATCTTTTTTTATTGTAGGAGGTTTTTTGTTTTGCTTTGTGTTGTGGTTGCTTTTTTTTTTTAACCAAGGGATACATCAATCAGGAACATTTTAAAAGCCAAGAAAAAGATCAACACTGGTGGGGCCAATCCATTTTCTCTGGGACTTGACCCAGACCCCTTTAGTTCCTGTGCCCCACAAATCCTGGGCCTGTCCTGCTTCTCCTATAGTAGCTAGTGTCATTGGTTTTTGTTTGTTTGTTTTTGAGACAGAGTCTCACTCTGTTGCCCAGGCCGGAGTACAGTGGCGCGATCTCGGCGCAACGTCCACCTCCCAGGCTCAAGTGATTCTCCTGTCTCAGCGTCAGAGTAGCTGGGATTGCAGGCATGCACTACCATGCCTGGCAAATTTTTATTCTTTTTTTGTTTTTTGTATTTTTGGTAGAAACGGGATTTTGTCATGTTGGCCAGGCTAGTCTCAAACTCCTGGCCTAAGGTGATCCGCCCGCCTCAGCTCCATCGTTTTTATCTCCACTGCCTCCCTCCTCAGATCCCACCTGGGTCCCACCAACTGCTTCCCCTTCAGGGCTATCAAGGTATGTGTCCCAGGTGCTTTCCCATCCAACATCACTCTTCTCTTCTCACTATGTAAATTACTGGATTTTCCAGCCTTTTATTTATATTTGGCTTTCCCAAGCAAAACAGAGCCACCCATAGCCAGGGACTATGTCTAGCCCAGCCAGACATATATGCCCCAAAATGAGATCATGAAATATCCCTGTAATTTTCAGATGCCTTAAGACATATCTCTTAAATATTTAGTGGATTATGAATGACCCACAGCTTCAGTCCAGCTTTTAAATATAACTTCTTCACAAGCCTGCATGGACAGTTTGCCCCCAGCCCCAAATGGGGACATAATTGTGGCTTGCCTGATGAATATGAGAGCAGGTGCATGGGAATTTCTGTGGAATATTAACGATGTCCTCCTAGGGGCTTTGTACCCACCACAGGGGCAGATTCGCTACTGACAGATTTCTCTCTGATTCTCTGGTTTCCAGCCTGCTGTACAAAGATTTATGGGGAGAGAATCATAGAACCTGCCCTGAGCCTGAGTCGGCCACTGATTTTCTGTGTAGGCTTGAGCTCACCACACTCCCTCTCTGGGCCTCTGGATTCTTCTCTATTGCACTAGGTAATTTTTATAACCCTTGCGGCACTTGTTTTGAGACTTCTGAATATCTGCAATTGTAATTATTTATCAAAATACATTTCGCAATAAAAGAGAGGAAAATAAGCAATAAGGATTTTTACAATTTTTAAAAAAATAGATCTAAACTGGGCACGGAGGCTCATGCCTGTAATCCCAGCATTTTGGGAAGCCAAGGTGGGCGGATCTTTTGAGGCCAAGAGTTCAAGATTAGCCTGGCAAACATGGTGAAACCTCATCTCTACAAAAAATTCAAAAATTAGCTGGGCATGGTGACACACACTTGTAATCTCAGCTACATGGGAGGCTGAGGCATGAGAATCTCTTGAACCTGGGAGGTGGAGGCTACAGTGAGTTGTGATTGCGCCACTGCACTCCAACAAGGGCCACAAAGCGAGACTCTGTCTTTAAAAGAAGAAAAAGGAGGAGGGGCTCTTAAAAAAAAAAAAGAATAAATATCACATTTCTATTCAACCTTGTTGTTCCAGCAGCCTAGGTGCTGCCTGGGACCTAGTTGGAAATGCAGATTCTCAGGCCTCACCCCAGACCTGCATTAAAGGAGTGCTCATGCTATGTATCCACTGACATTTTTCTGAGTCATGTAACTATCCTGTTGTTACACCCACACACATTTTAAGAAACTTGGATTTTTAACGTTTGTGCAACACAGAGCCATTGAAAGGTGGTTTTCAAGGAGTAAAGTTAAGGTCAAATTTGGACTATAGTGAGATTGTTGAGATGACAGAGGCTTAAAGGAAGTGAGTCTACAAGGAGGACTAAGAAAGCAATCGGGCGCAGTGGCTTAAGCCTGTGATCCCAGCACTTTGGGAGGCCAAGGCAGGCGGATCACCTGAGGTTGGGAGTTCGAGACCAGCCTGATCAACATGGAGAAACCCCATCTCTACTAAAAATACAAAAAAATTAGACGGGGTGGTGGTGCATGCCTGTAATCCCAGCTACTCGGGAGGCTGAGGCAGGAGAATCATTTGAACCCAGGAGGCAGATATTGCAGTGAGCCCAGATTGCACCATTGCACTCCAGCCTGGGCAACAAGAGCAAAATCTGTCTCAAAAAAAAGAAAAAGAAAACAATTCAAGAGATAAATCATGAAGGACTGAACTAAGAGAGGAATGATGCAGGTTAGAGAGGAACAGAGAGACTCAGTGAGTATTTGGGCTCCAGAATCTGTGGGCCCCAATAGTCAATTGCACATGAAGAAGATACAGAGAAATAGACTTTCAGGTTTCGATATTGGGTACTGTGATGGTGACATACAAAGAGATGGGAGTGAAAGAAGAGAATCTGGTTTGGAGATAAGGCATATGAGATGTTCAGTGGGTAGTGGAGAAGGATTTGGAGCTTGGGACGGTTGAGCTAGAAATGGAATTCAGGAAATCATCATTATAGAGGTAGAGATAATAGATTAACTCACCCAGAGAGAAGAGAAAAGGAAATGCTTGGAACACCGATATCCAAAAAGTGGCTGTAAAAATGGAGGCTCACAAAAGAGTCTGAGAAGGAACAACTGCAGGAGAATCACCACAGGTTGGCATCACTGGAGTCAGGGAGACCACTGCAAGAAAGAAGGCATGGTCAACGCTATCAAAAGCACCATGAGTTGAGCCCGAGAAGGGTCAGCTGGGTTTAGATAATAGAGAGCTATCGGTGGGATTTTCAAAGCAATTTTAAGAAGCTGATGGAATGAGGATGGATGGCAATAAATTGAGGAATCAGTGGGAAGATAGGGAAATGGAGACAGTGCCTTGACTATTTTAAATGGGTTTTCTGTGGTAGGAAGAAGAAGAACAAGACAGTCGCAGTGACTATCAATCCTGACTGATTACAGAATCACCTTAGGGGAGGTTTCAAAACCTGTTGATTCCTGGACTTCCCACCACCACACACTGTTTTAATTGCTCTGTGATGTGGTCCAGGCATCTGCTCTTAAAGTCTGCCGAGGTGATACTGATGTGCTTTTGAGTTGGAGGATGTTTGAACATCAGGAACATGCACCATTGAGGAAATGTTGCTCTAAAACTCTCACTCCATGGTGGGAGAGATTTCTGAGAACATTGAAGGGGTGATGGTCAATAGTAGAGGCAGAGGAGAAACGTGCAGAAGAAATGCAAAACCATCGCTGGAGAAGAAACCCTGAAGGGGCGGAGGAGTGGATACCTGGGATACAGACGGATTCACTGGACTCACTTTCCCTTCCAAATGGGAAGGAAAGAGGGAGCAGGAGGAGGATGTCGATTCCAATGGAGAAGCAAAAGAAAAAGAGGGGAACTTTCCTGCTGACCAGTTTCCTTCAACAGAGTAGTGTTGAAAGAACAACTGCAGCCAAATTACACTGAAAGGAGTTTAATTGAGCAACGAACGATTTGGAGTCAGGCAGCCCCCAGAATCATAGCCAATTCAGAGAGACTCCCAGGATGACTCGTGGTCAGAACAAATTTATAGACAAAAAAAAAAAAAAGAAGTGACCTACAGAAATCAGAAGTGAGGCAGAGAAACAGCTGGACTGGTTACAGGTTGAGCTTCCTTATTTGAACACAGTCTGTACACTTAGCAGTCTATGAGTGGTTAAAGTATGACTACAAGATTTGGCCAAGACTCAGCTGTTGTTACAGGCACATACTCCTAAGTAAGGTTTTCAATCTTGTCTGACCATTAAGCTAGATTACAGTTTGTCCACAGGACTCAAATATAGAAGTACGGAGTCCTTCTCAGGCCATTTTTAGTTTGCTTTGACGGGAGATAAACTGTGAGTTGGCGAAAAGGGAGGGGCAAATGGAATCAGTGAGCTTGATAGGAAGAAAGGTTTAGACTCTCCTGCTGACTGCACTTGCTGGAGGAGGCATTCCCACAGAGGCTGGAAACCAAGCATTTGCATGCAGACGCCCCAAGGAGGGCACGGCCTTGCTCTGTATTGCTCCCTGCTCTACTACCAGGGTTTAATGCAGAGCACTTGATAAATATAGAAACGAAGGCATGCGTGGTGGCACCAGTCTTCAAGATTTTTATTTCATCAGCTCCATTTGTCAGGCCAGGGATAAAAACCTAGAAGCAATTCAGCAGAGCTGGGGTTTAGGGTTCAAGGATAACCTGGTAGGGTGTGGAAGATGTGGTCCTGATCACAGAGCATCAGCTCGGCCATGCAGGAGACAGATTTTATCTTGCAGGCAAATGGCAGACAGACAGGAGAGACAGATCTACCCTTCCCAAAGTTCACCTGGGTTGCGAAGAGATTATTTTGGAAGGGGGATGAGAGCTATTATAATCATTGAAGTGAGAGAAGGGGGATCAGATGATCCTAAGAGACCAGTTGAAGAGTCAGTTTCAACAAGACAAATCCCAAACCATTCAAAGGGATAACTGTAAAAGTCAATATTGCCCAAACATGGGCCAGGCTGCTTCAAAGAGCTGTGAGCCCCCGGCATTCAATGAGTCTCTGTTTTGGGAGGGAAGATGAGCTAACGTACCTTCAGATACATTCTATGAATCTGTGGCAACCAATCAACCACCCTCATGTCCCCCCTCTGCAGGGGACCTCGTGGTCTCCGCTGCATGGGAAACGCCTCTCCTCTGGCTCACCAAATTGCTTTGCTGTATTTAAAAGCCAAAGAGGAAAATAAACCCCAGCCCAAGGAGGAAGCAATGTTGGCATTAAATAAAAGGAATGTTTTTATCCTGCAATGAAAACGCTGTGATCTTGGAACACAATTTGCATAAACAGACAGTTTGGCTATAAACAACCTCACCAGTAACTGGTATTTACATATAGAACAACTCAGTCAAAACCCAATTAAAGGCTCTGATGGATTGGGGATTGTCAAAACATTTAAAAGACTTCACAGCCACCTGGCGATTTATACGCCTTGGTTGGGCCAGGAGTTCCTGATTTCTCCTCCCATCTGCCCCTTGCTCCCAGCCTCCTGCAAGACCCCGTGAGCCTAGCCCACCCCCCAGTCTAGCAGCCTGGCCTCCAATCAATGGGAGATGCCTCTGAGAGAGCCCGCTGGCCTTGGGAACTTGGGGAAGACCTAGTGGGGTTAGAAAACAGGGTCCAGTCTGTGGTCCCTGGCTTGCATGTAGAAAACAGGAAAATAACTCTGTGTAGAGTGTAGCCATATGACGCCATCAAGAGGACCATCCCAGGTGAGGCAGGACTTCAGAAGAATCCCAGCAATAATGATGCCTACAGTCAGGCCATCTGTATTACTGTGGTTCCAGGTTCAACCCTTGTAAGCAAATGGTTGAAGAGTAAGACAGGATGTCAAGATCCTCTCATCCATGCAGAAGAGATGACTTGGTCAGGGATAAAAACTAAGCCAACAGGTTGGAAATATCAGGCAT
Organism: Chlorocebus sabaeus; assembly: GCF_047675955.1. Classification (NCBI taxonomy): domain Eukaryota; kingdom Metazoa; phylum Chordata; class Mammalia; order Primates; family Cercopithecidae; genus Chlorocebus; species Chlorocebus sabaeus. Next base: position 24,790,701 of record NC_132908.1, read on the forward strand.
GACTTTAATTGGGGGTGGGGGAGTGTTATGCTGAACTCCTCTCTACTCCAAAGTGGCTGGCACCAAGTTCAAGAGGCTGGAGAAGAGACCCAGAGCCAGCAAATGAGACACGGGGTTTTATTGAGGGCTTACAGGGCAGAGAGGGCAGTGAACTGGGCAGAAGATCTGCAACTGCTTGCAAAAAGCACGTGGTTTATAGAGCATTTCCACTTAGCAGCCTCCCCCTAACAACCTCCACCTGGCAACTTTGCTTAACCCAAAACAAAGGGCTCGATCCACTGTATCTGCTATCTGGCCCATGTTCCATGGGACAGGCCGGGGACTCAGATGTTCCGCACAGAGAAGGAATGAATCTCCTGCTTGGCCACTCCCAGAATCCTTAGCTCGCAACTCTAAACTGCATCCAGGTGCATTTGCCACAGAGGATCACTCAGAGTATGTGTAAGTTATTGCTCTCAGGCTCATCTACCATATGGGGAGAATTCATAAGACAAGAGGTTCACCGCAGGGCAGGATGGAGACTGCCAGCCCTTAGGCAATACAATCACCAGGCCTGAGGTTTCCAAAGTGCTCCTGCACTGGGCACCATGGGATCAATCAGCTGAGTCTTTAGGAAACTCCAGGTCAGAGGAGCTGGGGAAGTCCAGTGTTGACAGAACGAAGGCCAGGTTCCTGGTGCTAGAAAGGGCTGCAGTAACCCACTCTGTTCCTGATGCCCCCTAGGGAAGGAGCCCCAACAGACTTCTTATTTTATTTTTTTCCAAGCAAATGTTTTATTTGCATAGGGACCTGGACCTAGTCCCAAGTCAATGCATATAAATGTTCCGCTTTTTTTTGGACTGATATTGTGACAGCTTCTCCGTTGACTTTGCCATTGGAGTAACATTTTGATCTTTCATGCCCCAGCTCACGTGGAAATTGTTGGATCCTGTTTCCAGGCTGGGGGGAGCCTCTCCCCTGACACTGCCTGGGAAATGTGCTTCTGTAAAAAGAAGCTGCATCTGAGTAGCATAGAGCAAAGCTTTGATGCACGGATGGAAAGAAGGAAAACAAAGAAGGAGGAAAGAATAAAAGAAAAGAGAAAGAATGGAAGAAAGGAAGGAAGGGAGGGAAGGAGGAAGAAAAGAAAGAGAAGTGAGGGAAGGCAAAAGAGGAGGAGGAAAAGAAAGCTGCGGACAAATAGTATGCTAGAAAAGGAGAAAGGATGGTAGGGAGGGTAGGTCGTAGGATTTCCCAGGAATGACACCCCAGGACCCCATTGAGGCCTCAGAGAGATTACTGGCTGCTGCCCTGGGTGTGGGAAGTGGGGGTTGCAGCAGATGAGCTACTGTTTGCCACTCTAGAACAAACCAGTCTGTCTTGCTGCTGTATAGAACACACTCTACAAAAAAATTTAAAACTTAGCCAGGCGTGGTGGTGTGTGCCTGTAGTCCCAGCTGCTCAGGAGGCTGAGGTAGGAGGATAGCTTGACCCCATGAGTTTCAGGCTGCAGTCTGCCAATATCATGCAACTGCACTCCCATGGACCGCTGGGCCTTTCATTCTCAAGATTTTTTAAAACCAAGTGAGTACCATTATGCGCCAGGCACTATGCTAAGCACTTTATTATGTGTGATCCCTTACACTGATACAGTCACCGTGACCTCATTCACACCCATTCATAGGAACAGGGACCTGATACAACAAAACAAATATCATGACCTCAAGGTGGCTTGGTGAGCTGCAACCGTCACTGCAGATGTACTGTGGTTATATTGCAATAAAACATAATCCCTAACAATTAAACACTTGCTACATACCCAGCACAATGCAGGGTGCCTTGATTCACTTGATTTTCTAAATTCAAAATATGCCTGAGAAAAACACTATCTCCATTTTACAGTGAGGAAACTGGGGCTCAGAGAGCTGAAGACAGGTGTTTGAGTTGACATGGATGGAATGTAGTGGAACCAGGAGTCTGTTTGAACCCAAAGTCTGCTACATCAGGGCAGGTGCTTCTGGTTTTTCACTATGGGCCATCACATTTTAAAGTGTCCTGCCTCAACTGTTGACATCCTAGTTTGGAAAACTAAGCTGACTTCTCCCTACCATATTCACAGTAAGTTGCTGCCTCAGTACTGCTACAAAAATGCCAGGGGTTCTGTCTAGGTCCTGCTGCTCGCTGCACAGAAGGTCAATCACTGGGACAATGAATATTGCCAGGGAAGGCTTTATTCCAGAGCTAAGGAGAACAGAAGATCATTTTCAAATCTGTCTCCCCAACTGACTAAAATTAGGCGTTTATATAGCAGGGAAGAAATGTAACTATGCGTGGGAAAACAGGAATGAGGAAGAGGAGGTGGTCCACAGGCATTAGACAGGGGTGAGGAAGAGGAGCTGGTCAACAGGAATGAGGGAGGGGTAAGAGGGGGTGATCAACAGGCATTAGGGAGGGGTCAGGAAGCAATTGTGACGGGTAAGGAGTTTGGCGTCTCATTGTCCAGATGTGGTGATCTGGTGAGTTTTTGTCCCTTGATCCTAACTGGGAGGCCTGAGGGTTGGTTTCCTGAGAAAGGAACTCATGTAAGGCAAATGTAAGTTTCTCAAGACTGGGAGGATAAATTTCTACATTTATGTCAAAACCATAAACATCGTTTCTGTGAGACAACTGAACTGGTTTCAATATTGCCTGTCCTCCTTACTCTTGCATCCTAAACAAATCCACTACAGGTTTTAAATCCCCAAACCACCCACCCAAGCAAAACATGTGACCCAGAAGATCAAGGACATTGAAGGAAGAAATGTAGATACTCTGACATCTCTTTCTTTCTTCATGTGGGTTCAAGTTCATTGTTACTCAGTGTTGAAAGTCAAACAATTCAACCTTCTGTTGCCAGCATTTACTCAACCTCTGGTTCTGCTGAATTCCCTGAGCTCTTCTCCTACAAGCCCCACCTTCCATGTCCAACTGTATCCAACATCTACTTATTCTCTCCAAACCTGCAAATCTCATGTGCTTCTCTACCTTTCCTGGGGCCATTACCTTGGCCAGGTATGCACATTCCTCCCCTTGTCAATGTGATGAACTCCTATGTAAGCCTTAAAATAAGCTCAGGTGCCCTTCTCCTTTATTAAACCCTTCCAAGATATCCTTAGTTTAGAGTCATTTCTATTTACTCCACCTCTACTTTGTACTTCTTGCTAACAGCCCTATTTACAACTTAGCACATTGTGCTAGAATGAGTTATTTGTACAAATATATCCCCCCATGGATGGAGTTCCTTGAGGGTGAGGTGCCTAATTCAACTTCACAGCCTTGGTTCAAGGTCTTGCACACAGTAGGTGTTCAACAAATGTTCTATGAATGAGTAAATGAATGGGCTTTAACAAAGTCAAGACTCCTAGAAGGTCAAGCCAGTGGATCAAACCAGGACTTCTACCCACTTGAGGATCGCATTGCCATGTCTTAGGTGGCTCCTGGGGACACTTTGTCATTTCCTGGATTTAAGATAGTCTCTTATTTCAGGTCTTTTTCCTTCTTTTTCTGAGTTTTCTCCACCACTGCTTTTTTGCATCCTGACGCAGGATGTCTCAGTGGATAGACAAGGTCTGTGGAGTCCAACAGAACTGACTGGACCGAGTCTGACACTGGCTCCCTGCATGGTCTTGTACAAGTAATCTGCAACTTCCTGAGTGGTGAAATACAGACAGCTGATCTAGCCCTGCAAACTTGATGAAGTTCCCTTCACCAAGATTCCTGAAGGCAAAAGACCCTTAAAATCCATCCAATCTGGGCTGAGCAAGGTGACTCATGCCTATAATCCCAGAACTTTGGAAGGCCAAGGCTGCTTGAGCTCAGGAATTTGAGGCCAGCCTAGGCAACACAGCAAGACGCCATCTCTACAAAAAATGTAAAAATTAGGCAGGTGTGGCCAGGTGCAGTGGCTCATACCTGTAATTCCAGCACTTTGGGAGGCCAAGGCAGGCAGATCACGAGGTCAAGAGATCGAGACCATCCTGGCTAACAGGGTGAAACCCCATCTGTACTAAAAGTACAAAAAAAAAAAAAAAAAAAATAGCCGGGCGTGGTGGCAGGCGCTTGTAGTCCCAGCTACTCGGGAGGCTGAGGCAGGAGGATGGCGTGGACCCAGCAGGCGGAGCTTGCAGCTAGTCGAGATCATGCCACTACACTCCAGCCTGGGCGACAGAGGGAGACTCCATCTCCAAAAAAAAAAAAAAAAGCCAGGTGTGGTGGTGTGTGCCTGTAATCCCAGCTGCTCAAGAGGCTGAGGTGGAAGGATAACTTGAGCCCAGGAGTTTGATGCTGCAATCAATCAATATCACACCACTGCATTCCAGCCTGGGTGACAAGGCAAGACCCTGTCTCCAAAAAAAAAAGAAATAAAAGAAAAAAGAAAAGAAAAATTCAAATCTGCAACCATCTGTTGCTTTCATTTGATACATGGGACAGGTGGGTATTCAGCCTCTCTAGAATATTCCAGCAATGGGGATCATAACAAAAGTAACCATAGTAACAGCAACACGTTTACAGACCTTTTCATTTATAAGGTACTTTTGTAATTTCTGATTCTTACCAAGAAAGGAGAGCTATACATTAATGTCCCCCAGTGAGGAGGTTCACTTTGTGCCTAGGGTCACTCCGGGATGAGCTGAGCTGAGGCGTAGATCCAGACTTAGTCCCAGGCCATGTGCCTTGAACCCTGGCTTCCAGGAGACATGCAGGGAATGGGAATCCATTCTTTGCTGTACCTTTTTCTCACGTTTCTCCCTCGCAGCATACACAGTGGGAAGAGGACAGAATTTCAGATCCAAAACGTCATCACTGTCGTCATTCTCTCCACCACTCACGTGGAATGATTGTATTGATCAAGATTCTTTTGGTTGTAAGTAACAGAAAACACCACTCAAAATGATGTAAGAAAATAACAATAACAACAACAATAACAGTATTAATAGTAACAGGAATAGAGGCTTTTTCTTGTTTCATGTAGCTGAAAAGTACAGGAGTAGGAATGATTAGGGATCCAGGTCGAGATAATGTTGTTAGATCTCAGCCTCTCTCTTCTCAATTCTCTTTTCCTCTTCATTGGCATCAGTTTTAGCCAGGCCCTCCCCTCACGTAGTAATAGCCTGGGTTTACACACATTTCAGCCCTCGCAGACACAAGCACCATGAGAGAAAGAGCTGCTCTTCCCCCAGTCATTCTAAACAAAGCCCTGGCCTGAGTGAGGGGAATCGCACTGGCCTGGGTCAGGAGGAGGATCCCTACCTGAAAAGTGACTGTGATTGGGGGTATTTTAGTTAAATACACTCACCAGTCACACCTGTTTTGTATACCTACCTCTGAATCTGGGGGCATATTCAACCTGACCTCAAGTGTGTGAACTAAAAATGGAGGATGGGTGGCCAGGCGCAGTGACTTATGCCTATAATCCCAGCACTTTGGGAGGCCAAGGCGGGCGGATCATGAGGTCAGGAGATCAAGACCATCCTGGCTAACACGGTGAAACTCTGTCTCTACTAAAAATACAAAAAAAAAAAAAAAATAGCCGGGTGTGGTGACAGGCGCCTGTAGTCCCAGTTACTCGGGAGGTTGAGGCAGGAGAATGGCATGAACCTGGGAGGCGGAGCTTGCAGTGAGCCAAGATCGCGCCACTGCACTCTAGCCTGGGGTGACAGAGCAAAACTCCGTCTCCAAAAAAAAAAAAATTGGAGGATGGGTGATATTCCGAGAAGAAAATTTGGCTGCCGTGGAGGAAGAGATGCTGGACAAGCAAGATCAGCAAAAACCACGGATGTCCTCTTCAATCACTTTTTGGAGCTTCTATTTATATATGGAAACACTATAGCGTTAAAAATACCTTGAATATTCCTATATTTAAACACTATAGTGTTAAATATTCCCAGGCTGGGCATGGTGGCTTACATCTGTAATCCCAGCACTTTGGGAGGCCAAAGATGAGGATCACTTGTGCCCAGGAGTTTGAGACCAGCCAGCAAATATTTAAAAATTAGCCAGTTGTGGTGATGCATGCCTGTAGTCCCAGCGACTCAGGAGGCTGAAGTGAGAGGATTGCTTGAGCCCAGGAGTGAGAGGCTGCAGTGAGCTGTGATCATGCCACTGAACTCCAGTCTGGGTGACAGAGCATGACCCTTTCTCAAAAACCAAAAATAACCCCTACTCCTCAGAATTGCATCAGATTGGAAACAGGCAAAAACGATTGCACAAATCCTATTATTGCTATTACAGGTGCTGTGGTTTTCACCTCTTTACCCTGAATCCATGCCACTGCCTCATGATGGTTCAGATGATGGCTCACTTACCTACATTGTTTCAACAGCAGCTTCGTGGGGCTTCAACCTTCCTAGCTCTCCCTGTCGGGCGGCACCTCTTCAGCGCCTTGTAGCCAGATTCATCTTCCGTTTCAGCAGAGTTCAGGGAGCTACAGAGCCCAGTGGTGTTTAACTTGGCTTGCGCTCAACCTCATGAATTTAAAGGCCATCCGAACTGAACTATTCTTCTGTCTCTTCTTGACTCCCCCACAGTGAGTACATTTCCACACCCTCCTTTCAATATCCAGCCATCTGAGCTGTTTGCATATTTCTTTCTCAGGAAAGCTCAGAGGAACAAAGGAAAAAAAAAATACATATATATACACATACACACACATATATATGTGTGTGTGTATATATATGTGTGTGTGTGTTTATGTGTATATATATGTATATAAAACCCGAGAATTTGGAACCCTCATTCTATTATCTCATAAAACATCATGTTCGTATCATAATTTCAATCCAGCGAGAGGATTTGCCGTGTGAGCTCTGAGATGCATACAAATTGCCCTTCTAAACCTCTGGCTACAATAAGCAAACTTCAGAAGCCGACAGTTTACTTGACAAATACATAATAAAGCTTAAATAATTATCGAAAGCAGACAAATGGAACAGTGGAACAGCAAGAAATGTTATGGGGATAAATCACAGGGAAGAAGACAGAGTCCCAGACACTCAGAGGAAAGCACATCCAGGGAGGGAAAGAGAATCAGAGGCAGGAACTTGGGCCCTAGAGAGAGTCACCCCAGAGAGAGTGCCTGGGAATCCCAAGAGATGTACAAGATGGGCTTTGGTGGGGCGTGGAGGGGACCGTTCAATATTCCTGTTTAATCTTTCTCGGCTCTTCTGGAAGAAAGAGAGTCGAGGAAGAAAATAATCCACTTTGTCATCTGTCTGTGACTACCCAGCTGTGGAGGGACCTCAGAGATTCCGATATCATACCCCATTTATACCCCAGATATCACACCCCACTTACAAGCTCTACCTCCCAAATCCAATCTTGAGGTTGGCAGAATTCAAATCTTTCTAGGGCACCGTTCCATGAACTTGACCTAGAGTCGCCATCCCCGATGGACTTCAAGAAGGTATCTCAAACTCTTCATTCATTCGCTTATTCATTCACTCGTTCAACAAACATTAAGTGCCAACTACATGCTGTAAACAACAGGCTTTCAGTCTAACCAAGGATGAGTGTGGAGGCATAGAATTAAACAAACAATGGTATATGCTGAAAATAGAAGGTTTGGGAGTTCATCGAGTTTATTCTGGTCTGAGAAACTGTGCATTGGAAAGGCTTGCCACAGAAAATAGCACTTGCACTGAGATCTGCAGGATAAATAAGAGTGGGGGAAAGGTGTTTGGGGCAGCAGGAATAGCAGGTGCAAAATCCCTAGGGTGTAGGAGGATTTGTTGAGTGAAATCCTGAGCCCTGAGCTCCCACACACTGATGCTGATGTGTGACAACTCCCACTCTCTTAGTGACCTCCCCACGGGATGAATTTCTGATTCCCAAGTTTCTGAGTCCATTACTGATAAGTAGTCATTTACTAAAGTGGGTTTCCTGGAGCCCATTTTAGAGATGAGAACACTGAGCTAGGGGCTGCTTGTTGCCTGTAGAGTCATAGATTGTCCTTCTGCTTTGAACCTTGTCCTCCAAACTCCCAGACCTATCTTTGCCTCTCGCTGCTTCTCTGCTCCAGGCTGGTGAACTTCTCTGATTATTCACCATATTTCTAGGAAAAGAAGTATCCCTGTCCTGCCATATTTCCAGCTGGGAACCAGAACTCTCCTGGAGTCCGCAAGGATTGCATTCCCAGTAGCTAAATGCTTCTCTAACATCTCTCTGAATGTTCTGGTATCATGAAATACACACACACACATACACACACACACACACACACACACATCACAGACAAAGACCATTGACCTAGACTTCTACTGGCCTTCCACGTTGTACATGGGACCTTCCCCCTCTCTCCTGCACCCCTGATATCAACCACTACAGCTGCATCCACCTTCATAGCTTTATCTCCTAGAGGTGAGAAGAAGGTGCAATCAGATGTGAGCCTGAAGCTAGGATAGACATTCTGCCTGAGAAATAGAGAAACTACTTGGGCCCTTATTTATCCATTCCCAAAGTGAGTTAAACAAGTCAACAATACTGTGTGGAGCCACAGTGTTCTCTCCTATAAAATGTACACAGTTCTGACACACCCTGCCTCCTGAAAAATTTCTAAATACTGTACACACCCACACATTTGGGTAACAATTTGCAAAGTATGTTTTGAACGTCATCGCCAGGGTAATATAGAAGACATCACAATTGGCATCGTCCTGGTCCCAGTGGACAGTCTGGTTTGACACAAGCTTGGCAAGGGCTTTGGTCACAATGCAAGATTGAAGCACTGTTATCTACCCTGGACAGGAGTCTGGAGAGGCTCTCCCAAGCACATACCTAAGGCAAAAGACTGGTTGCAAGGCTGCCCTTCCCCCAGGGACCCTGTCCTAATCGGTCTCACTCAGTCTGAACAAGGCTGAGCTTCCCAGTAGGGCCCAGAGATTCCAGCAAGGGGTAGAAAGCAACCAAGGATGCACCTGTTATGCAAACAAAGCTTGTAAATATGTTGTAAATGCCTCCATTTGCCCCTCTGACAAGGAGTGACAGTAGAACAAAGGACAAGGTTAAACGTTTCAGAAGTCACCCAATTCTACCGACCTTTGTCTTTTGCAAATTAATTTTGCACAAAAGAGGTCCCGATGCTCCCCTCCCCCAACCCGCTGACCCCACAACATTCGACCCTTTAGAAAGTGCATCTGATGTCATTCCGCAAACCCCAGACTCTACCTACAATGAGAACAGTTTCAGCACAAAGAAAGTCTGGTCAGCGCCTGTGAGCAATGTGTGGGCTCCAGACACACAAAACATGCATCCGATGAATATTACCCAGAACGTATTAGCTGATAACACATGCTCCCCAGAATCAATGAGGGAATTATCTCCTCCACACAGTGGGCAGCAGAGAAGGAAGTTTTCAATGTCCCTCCAACACAGCCCAGCTACTGTCAACCCTGGCATGCGAGATGATTAATGCACAAGTCACTGCACATCCAGATTCCCATTCCTGTGATTATGAGCACGGACCATGTTTCCCCCTTTATGGATCCTCAGCACTTAACTTACTCAATGGTTTTTATTTGCATTGATCACATTTTATGGTATGATTAAATTTGTACGGAAGAGAACCAATTAGTTTTGTTTTACACTTATTGAATGCACTTTATAGTCAGACAAATTAACTCTTCCCAGTTAGGTTAATTTATCCAGTGGCGGAGGTTTGAAGGGCCGTGCAGGGTCTCATCCCCAGCTGGGAAGTGATGGTCATGGGGGACAGGGTCTGGAGGAGTGGATGCCTCTGAGAAAATGGCATACCGAACTGAGTGACTACCCGGGAGATCACTGTGGCAGTGATGGGGTTTCTCTAGGAGAGTAAGTACAAGTCTCTTCACTCCATGTGAATTTCAGGAGCCCATCAGGGCTTTGTCTAAAGAGGAAATATTTTCTCCTACAGAATGGAAAAGGCAATGGAGTAGGATTCAGTTCCTAACACACTCCCCGTCCCAACTCTTTCACCATCCTGCTTTGAGATCGGTACAACCATTGAACTTCTTTGAGCCTCAGTAAACAAAGATGGTAACATGGAGGAGGAAGAAGAGGAGGAGGAGGAAGAGGAAGAAGAGGGGGAGGAGGAAGAAAAGGAGGAGGAGGAGGAAAAGGAAGAGGAGGAGGAGGAGGATGCTCTCACCATGCATTTTCCCTGTGACCCCAGAATACTCTCAGCATGTGAAAGGCTGGCTTCCCATTGCCTTTTGCCATGATTGGACGCTTCCTGAGGCCTCAACAGAAGCCAATGCCAGCACCATGCTTCCTGTAAAGCCTGCAGAACCATGAGACAAACATGAGGAAGAAGAGAAGGAAGAGAAAGAAGAGGAGGAGGAGGAGGGTAAGTTACCCACATAACTTGCTGTGAGGGTCAAATGTGAGAGGACCTGTGAAAATAATTTATAAACTTTAAAGTTAGTCCTCCTTTAAATCAAAAATAGAAGCAGCATAACAGTGTATCACACAAAAAAAAGAAACTTGGAATCAAAAGACCTAAGTTTGAATCTCTGTGGCCTCCTGGCTGTGTGGCACTGGGGAAGTCACCTAACCTTAAGTTGCCTCGTCTGCAGAGTGGGGATAATTATCCCAGGTTCTCATAAAACAGTTCGGACAGCAGTGTTTTCCTGACTGCCCTAGTAGATGATGGCTCCTTCATCCTCCAACCCTTCCTCAGCTTCATGTTTCTCCATAGCCCCTGTGTTAGTTCACTAGGGCTGCTACAACAAAATACTGCAGGTTGAGCAGTTTCAACAATAGAAATTTATTTCCTGCAGTTCTGGAGACTGGAATCGAAGCTCAAGGTGTCAACTGGTTTGGTTTCCTCTCAAGCCTCTCTCCAGGGCTTAGAGATGGCCATCTTCTCTCGGTGCCCCACATGGTCTTTCCTCGGGGCTCATGCATACGTGAGGTCTCTCCTTGGTGTGTCCAAATGTTCTTTTCTGATAAGGACAACAGTCTAATTGGATTAGGGTCCATCCCAATTGCCTCATTTTGTTACAGGAAAGGGGTCCCGATCCAGACACCAAGAGAAGGTCCTTGGATCTTGCACAAGAAAGAATTCAGAACAAGTTCACAGTGCAAAGCAAAAGCAAGTTTATTAAGACAATAAAGTGGTGAAAGAGTAGCTACTCCATAGACAGAGTAGGGAGTTCCTAGCAGTGAGAGAAGGGACGCGTCCACCCTAGGTACAATACTTGTTTATATGTAGGATAAAAAAGATCATGGGGAGATGTGCTCTGCTACAAGGGTTTGTGACAAAGGGTTATTTTTATTGATTACTATATTTTGCAAGAATCAATAGTATTATCTTTAAAGCAAAATTAAGAATGTGTCTGTTCCCAAGCTATCAGAATATCAGGACACTCCCAAGTCTGGGTCCATTTAGTAAACATTATCAATCTGTTCCCTTAACCATAAACATCTAGAGGCTAAGAATACCTAACTTTCTGCCAGGCATGGTGACTCACGCCTGTAATCCTAGCACTTTGGGAGGCCAAAGCAGGTGGATCACCTGAGATCAGGAGTTCGAGACCAGCCTGGTCAACATGGTGAAACCCCATCTCTACTAAAAATACAAAAATTAGCTGGGCGTGGTGCTGTGTGCCTGTAATCCCAACTACTCAGGAGGCTGAGGCAGGAGAATCTCTTGAACTTGGGAGGCAGAGGTTGCAGTGAGCCAGGATCGTGCCACTACACTCCAGCCTTAGCGACAGAGCGAGATTCCGTCTCAAAAAAAAAAAAAAAAAAAAAGAGAGAGAGAGAGAAAATACCTAACTTTCTGGGAATGCAGCCCAGCAAGTCCCTGCCTCGTTTTCCAGCCCTCACTCAATGGAGTCACTCTGGTTTGAACACCTCTGACAATTTGAAGATAATCATCTCTCCAAAAGTCCTGTTTTCAAATACAGCCACATTCTGAGGTATCAGGGGTTAGGGCTTAAACATACAAATTTTGGGGAAGATGCAACTCAGTCCATAAGAGCACCTCACATATGATACGACATTTATCTGCAATCATGCTGTGTGTCAGAGACTTTGCCTTCTTCACCACATATGCCTAACACTTAAACCAATACCTAGAACATAATAGATGCTCAATAAACATTTGTTGAATGACTTTAATGAACAGTGCTTGATACAGTGACAGTTTCAACATATCCTGGTTTCAGTATGAAGACATCTACCAACAAGCCGTCTGCCACTGGTCATCTTGAAAGGGCTCTCTAATCACTGTCCCAGGATGAGCTTCTGATGAATTTTCCCCATGACCTCAAAATTGAGAAAAAGTCCCAGAATTTGATTATTTAATGCTTTTATTCCTAGAGTCATGAAAACCTTAAGCCTTAGGGTTGGAAGCCAATTTAGCAGCATCACTGGATTCAAGTTACAAAGCAGTGGAAACTTTTTTTTTTTTTTTTTTTTGAGACAGATTTTCCCTCGTTACCCAGGCTGGGGAGTGCAGTGGCGCAAACTCGGCTCACCTCAACCTCCGCCTCCCAGATTCAAATGATTCTCCCGCCTCAGCCTCCTGAGTAGCTGGGATTACAGGTGCCCACCACCATGTGCCCAGCTAATTTTTTGTATTTTTAGTAGAGATGGGGTTTCACCATATTGGCCAGGATGGTCTCGAACTCCTGACCTCAGGTGATCCACCCGCTTCGGCCTCCCAGAGTGCTGGGATTACAGACGTGAGCCACTGCACCCGGCTGGGAGACTTCTTTATGGCACTTCTTGAAAACCTCTCCATGATCAATTCTGGGGACTAGAATCCCTTTATCTCTGGAAGCAGCCAGTTCTATGGCTGGAGGGCTCTGACTATTTGAACATGTCATTTTGTGTACACGACAAAGCATAAACAACAGTGTTCTTTTTGGAGCTTGATATGGTTTGGATGCTCGTCCCCTCCAAATCTAATGTTGAAATGTTACCCCCAGTGTTGGAGGTGGGGCCACTTAAGAGGTGTTGGATCAGGGGGGCAGATCTCTCATGAATAGCTTAACGCCATCCCTTTGGTGATGACTGAGTTTTCGCTTAGTTCGCGCAAGATCTTGTTGTTTAAGAGTCTGGGGGCCGGGCGCGGTGGCTCATGCCTGTAATCCCAGCACTTTGGGAGGCCGAGACGGGTGGATCACGAGGTCAGGAGATCGAGACCATCCTGACTAACACAGTGAAACACCATCTCTACTAAAAATACAAAAATTAGCCGGGTGCGGTGGCGGGCACCTGTAGTCCCAGCTACACAGGAGGCTGAGGCAGGAGAATGGCGTGAACCTGGGAGGCGGAGCTTGCAGTGAGTGGAGATCCTGCCACTGCACTCCAGCCTGGGCAACAGAGCGAGACTCTGTCTCAAAAAAAAAAAAAAAAAGAGTCTGGGACCTCCCTCTTCACTCTCTCTTGCTCCCTCTCTCGCAAGGTGACACACTGGCTTCCCCATCACCTTCCATGATTGGAAGCTTCCTGGGACCCTCACCAGAAGCAGATGCCAGCACCATGCTTCCTGTGCAACCTGAAGAACCATGAACCAACATAAACCACTATTCTTTATAAATTACCCAGCTTCAGGTATTTATTTATAGCAATGCAAAACCAGACTAACACAGAACTAGTTTGTAATAGTGAAAAATGGAAACAACTATCTCTAAGTAGGCAAATGGAGAGTAAACTGGCTTACCATATGGTAGGGTAGTTTTTGTCAATTCAAATGAATTCAGTAGATCTACATGCAACTAAATAAATGCCTCAGAAAGCATAATATTGATAGATACAATATAATACTATGCACACATACATATATTCATTTATATATTTCATATATACATACATATTCATTTTCAAATGCTATATATTGTGTGTGGTAAAAGTACAAAAACATACATATCAGCCTTAGAGTAGGCTTGCCTCTGAGAAAGGAGGGGAAGAGGGATAAAGGAGGGTAGTCTTCAACTCTATCTGTAACATTTCTTTCCTTAACAAAGACATTCAGAGCGAATATGGCAAATGTCAACCGCTCTTGCACCTTGAGGGTAGGTACATGGTTAAATGTTATTTTATTTTCTGAACTTCTCCCACACTGGAAGTATGTCTTCATTTTTTTTCCATGTGTTTTAGTGAACAGGGGAATGAATGTGTCATTATTAGCTGAACTCACATTAGGCCACTGGCCCTAGTCGGAGACAAATGAAACAGGTTTTCTTCCTCTTTGAAGCCATATCATGGTCTTCTTAGGCAAGGGGGAGATCCCAAGCCTTGTAACTATCAATATATAAGGGCCAATATTTTGGTTGAATTGCATCTAGACATACAGACTTTTGCTTATTGAGTCATTCAAGATTTGTAGACTGCTGCGGTATGAATACTAATATTCTTCTCCTCCGAGCTCATTGTCTAGTGAGAGAAGCAGATACATAACCAGATAACTACAGTACAATGTCAAAACTGGAGAGCTTGCACAAAGAGCTTTACATTAGAGGAAGATATGACTAATCTACCTTAGGAGGAAGTGGGGTAGGAGGTAGAAGCAGCTCGGCTGGAAAGAGAACCTCTAGGTGAGCTTTAAGGAATGACTAGGGAATTTCCCGGAGGATAAGGCGGGGAAAGGCTCCCACACAGAGGCAGGTTGGCATGAAAAGGAGTGGACCCTTTGACAAATACAAGGATGTTTAGAATGGCTGTAGCAGGGGCCATGTAACGAGAATATCAGGAGGATGTCACAGATGATCTTCTAAGGTGCTAATGACTCAGTGGGCTAACTCCTTATTTCTCGTGTTGATGTCTACATGTGACTATGGTAACATGTGTTCCCCATGCCATTTCTTGTAAGACTCATTAATACAGAATGAGTTCCTTTCCAAACACAACCGTTCCTTAAACTCAGTGAAATCACAACTCACCTGCCTGTGTCACTGGAGTTGCCAATATCTGTTTCCTTATGTGACAAGTAATATCTATGTTTCCTTTTGTGCATAAAATTGTGTTTTTGTGTGCTCTAATCGTTTTTTAGGACTTTACAGTGTCCAACAGGGAAACAAATAGAAAATAAATTAGGAGAGGCAGAAAGGACTGGATAATAAAAAGCTGTGAACACAGGGCTAACAACTTGGGGGTTCTACTGTAGGTGTCAGTGAAGTTTCTCTGAACAGGAGAGAGAGTGGGCATGGTTAATAATCTTTACTGTTTGAATTATTGCTTTGGAACAATGTGGAAGGAGATCCAGTGGAAGGAAGAGCATTGAAGAGGCATTAAAGACAAAGTAGATTACTGATCGACTTTGGGCAGTACAAGTGGATTATTTAGACTAGGGATAACTCATCTAATGAACAATCTTTTGGACTACAGTGGCTTGGCGCAGCAAAGGTGTATGCTTTGCTCAGTCCAATACAGTTGTTCCTGGCTGTGTATCAACCCTTTGTGCCTGTTTAGGAACCCAGGCTCTTTCCACGTTGTGGCTCTGCCATCTGCAGTGCTTGCCTTCCAGTTGTACTGTGCTCCTCTGCTTCAAGCTGACACACAGGGAAAGAGCATGGGCCAGAAGGCACCAGAGAGTGTCATGGGCCGGGTTTGGAAGTAGCTCTGCTCCCATTCTATTGGAGAAAACTTTGTCATACAGCCACACACGCAAGGGAGGCTGAGAAATGGAGTCTGGTTGTATTTTGAGGAAGGAAAAAAAAATGGGTTTGGTAAACAGTTTTTCAGTCTCTGCCTCAGTTTGTTTGGTTTGTTTGTTTGTTTGTTTGTCTGTTTTTGTTTTTTTCTTTCTTTCTTTCTTTTTTTTTTTTTTTTTTTGAGATGGAGTTTCTCTCTTGTTGCCCAGGCTAGAGTGCAATGGCATGATCTCAGCTCACTGCAACCTCTGTCTCCTGGGTTCAAGCAATTCTCTTGCCTCAGCCTCTGGAGTAACTGGATTACAGGCACACATTACCATGCCTGGCTAATTTTTGTATTTTTAGTAGAGACAGGATTTCACCATGTTGTCCAGGCTGGTCTTGAACTCCTGACCTCAGGTGATCTGCCTGCCTTGGCCTCCCAAAGTGCTGAGATTACAGGCGCGAGCCACTGTGTCTGGCCCTCTGCCACAGTTTAAACAGTCAGGGCCACATAGGAGGGTGTTCCTTTTTATTATTTATTTATTTATTTTAGAGAGAAGGTCTCGCCATGCTGCCCAGGCTGGTCTCAAACTACTAGCCTCAAGTGATCCTCCCACCTCAGCCTCCTGAGTAGCTGGGATTACAGATGTGAGAGATGTGAGCAACCACACCTGGATGGAAGGTGTTTTCTGTTTGTTTGTTTGTTTGTTTGTTTGTTTTGTTTTGTTTTGTTTCTGGAAGGAGTCTCGCTCTGTCACCCAGGCTGGAGTGCAGTGGTGCGATCTCAGCTCACTGCAAGCTCCGCCTCCCGGGTTCACACCATTCTCCTGCCTCAGCCTCCCGAGTAGCTGGGACTACAGGCGCCCGCCACCACGCCCAGCTAGTTTTTTTGTATTTTTAGTGGAGACGGGGTTTCACAGTGTTGGCCAGGATGGTCTTGATCTCCTGACCTCGTGATCCGCCCACCTTGGCCTCTCGAAGGCTAATATTCAGGGAGCTGAAGAAACACAGATTCTAAAGAGCAAAAAGAGACTGAGGATCAAAGGCCAGAAAGTATCCAGTACTTGATCTAAATGGTAAAAGTTTGCAAGACAAGAAAACTGCACTTACCGAGGCTAAACCCTCAGTGACCAAGAAGTATTGCCTGCTTGTTTGTTAATGGTAGTCAGCAGATATTGAGCACTTACAATGTTCCAGGCACGGATCTAAGCACTGACAGGTATTATCTCATTTGATTTTCACAATAACTCCAGGAAGTGGACCCTATGATAAATGTCATCTGAGAAATGAGAGAAAGAAGAAATTAAAAGTGACTAAACAGGGCCAGGAGTGGTGGCTCATGCCTGTAATTCCGGCATTTTGGGAGGCCAAGGCGGGTGGATCACTTGAGGTCAAGAGTTCAAGACCAGCCAGGCCCATGGTGAAACCCCGTCTCTACTAAAAATACTAAAATTAGCTCAGCGTGGTGGCGGGCGCCTGTAGTCCCAGCTGCTCAGGAGTCTAAGACAGGAGAATTGCTGTGAAGGTGGAGGTTGCAGTGAGCCAAGATCACGCCACTGCACTCCAGTCAGGATGACACAGTGAGGCTCTGTCTCAAAAAAAAAAAAAAAAAAAAGAAAGAAAGAAAGTGACTAAACAACTTGCCCAAGGTCCCACATTTGGAGCCTCACATTCAAATCCGAAGAGTCCATAACAACTCTGCTTCCTTACATCATCCAGGAAAATGGTTGGGAGCTGCACATGCTCTGCCTCCTCCTAGTAATTTCTCCTGACTGACCTTGATGTTTGCCTTGTCAGATTTTGCTACTGTTTTTGGTGCTTTCTCATTTTTCATGGAGTGCTCACAGATCTCACCTAACCTATACCACAACCCCAAGGCATTGTCATAACTCCCTTCCCATGCGCATGATGAAGGTGAAGTCCAGAGACAGCCAGTGATGTACGCAGTTACCCAGCTAATGAGCAATGCTCTTTGAGTCACGGGTCCCTTGCTTCTTGCACTGGGGGGCTTTCTGACATAAGTGTGTTTCAAAAATTGCAACTGAAAGAAGCCCTACTGTCTCCTAGACCTGATGTGTATGGCTTTTAGAATAAACATAGAAATTGACCCTCCCGGTCTTAAAGCTTGAAACCTACATTTGCCTTACCTGAGTTTCTTCCTCAGGAAGCTGACCCTCAGGCCTTCCAGGTAGGATCAGGGAGCTGAAACTCACCACATCACTGCATCTGGTCAAGGAGATGCCAGACCCCTCGCCCGCCATGATTCCTGTTAGTCAACTCCCTTCCATTCGCCTCCCTCATTCCTGTTTCTCTGCATGTAATTACGTTTCTTCCTGCTATACAAACCCTTACTTTTAGTCAGTTAGGAGAGACAGATTTGAGGTTTGGCTCCCATCTCCATGGCTGACATCACTGAATAAAAAACCTTCTTCCTTGGCAATACTCATTGGCTTCTTCCCAAAACACCAGGGGTTCACTCTAGGCCCTGCTGCTCACCCCACAGAAAGCCAATCACTGGAGCAACAACTTAAGAAATGTTATTTTATGAAGACTTAAGACCGGTGTGGTCAATTTCTACGTTTATCCAAAAGAAACCATAAATATCAGTTGTGTGGGAGACTTGGGCCTGTTTTAATTTCAGTGATTGGCATTCTGTGTGCCAAGCAACTGGACCTAGACTGAACCCCTGGCATTTCCAGAGCACGATCCCCAACATACAGGCATGGAGAGAGCTGGACATGACTCTACATGGGTACATGGGATGGAAATTATAATTATATCATTTTAAGATGAAATTCCTCCTCCTCCTGTATCAGAAAATCAAGCTGCGGTCCAGGAACTGATCTCTAGAGAGAACCATCTTCCTAGAGCTGAAGTAAAGAATCTCCTTATGTGTCCTGCCAAGGCCTCTTTCAGACACAGGGGAATTAATGGGTTTTCTTTAGAGACAGGGTCTTACTCGGTTGTCCAGGCTGAAGTGCAGTGGTATGATCATAGCTCACTGCAGCCTCAAACTTCTATGCTCAAGCCATCCTCTCACCTCAGCCTCTTGAGTAGCTGGGACTACAGGCATGTGTCACCTTGCCTGGTTTTGGGTTTTGTTTGTTTGTTTGCTTGTTGTTGTTGTTGTTGTTGCTTTTTGCTTTTTGGTAGAGGATCTCACTAGATTTCCCAGACTGCTCTCAAACTCCTGTCCTGAAGTGACCCTTGTGCTTCAGCCTCCGAGAATGCTGGGATTATAGGCGTGAGCCACCATGCTGGGCCTGTGTGTTTTTTTATTCCTAAAGATTCCTTTTGCCCCAGAATAATTTCTCCACTCACAAATCACTTGGGCTGCCAATGTCCAGTATCACAGAAGGGATGTCACAGCTCAGAATCTCTGAACACAAAGACTTCTAAGTCAAAAGACCTTGATGACCCTAGATGGAGACACAGGAAGGTAAACATTCCCTAGAATCTGCCCTCAAAAACACAGAACGGCACATTCTCCAACTAAATAAGCATTGATCAGGCTTAGGGGAAGGAAGAGAACTGGAGGACAAGAGAGTTTGACTTTGCTGAGTTAACAAGAAGAGAGGCTGTGTGCCCTTCTCCTAAGGCCAAGTTCAGGGTAGGAGTTGGAGGAATTGCAGAACCCCAAGATAAGTTTGGGGGCTTAAAAGTAGAGAAGACCTGTGTTCTCTATCCCAGGACTAAAGCCTCTGAATGCAGCAGGACCCCAGATCCCCCTGCACTAAGCCAGAGCGGGAGCGTAAAAGTCAGGTGCATGCAGTCTGTGGAGGTGCCCCTGAGACAGGCTCACAGAGTTGGCCTTGGACCCTGCATCTAATGAGAACCACAGAATGTTTCCATGGGCACTGGAAGGAGAGATGATGTGAATGAACTGAAAGAGAACTGCAGCTGGGCAGTAAGGAAGACAGCACTGACCTATACGGATGGAAGACAAGACCTGATGGGACCCCACATATCAGAGGAGAGACCAACAGAGACAGATGGTGACACTGAGACCAAGTGCTCCCTCCTCCTCCCCACTCACTGACCCCTGCTGAGGTCTCCAAGCTTAGACATGAGCCTAGGCAAAGGGAGAACCCCAAACTGACTGATGTTCAGTGTCCACCAGCTGAGTCAAGCTCCTTATATAATATTTTAAAATTCTGCTTCTTCCATTCCTGAGATTGTAAGATGATATTTTTAACTACTATAAACCAAGACCTCCTATTTTGCTTCCTGACACCCCAGGACCCCAGCTCCACCTCTCCCAGCCACACCAAGAGATGCCCAGACCGAGCAGGGGCTGGATTTCTGGGGAAATTTACATTCTCACTGAAAGTGACATTCTTACACTTCCTAGCATTATGTGTTTGCCTGCAACAATAATAGATGGCTCTATTGGAGCAGGCAGTGGAGTGACCAGGCCTGGGAGGATCCTGGCAGAGGGGCCCTCTACAGCAGAGGTGCCACTGGCCGCCTGGGCCTGCTGTAGACTGACCACACCAGTCATGGATGGAGATGAATGGATGCCAGGCCTAAGAGGTCACAGCTGTGTCCCCAGATGGGTCCCTTGGATCCCTTTCTCCTCTTCCATAGGCCCCGGGCTCTTGCCTGGAGCTTAGGGAAATTGCTGCCTTTCTCAGACCCTCTCTCAGCTTGGGATCCTTCAGTGGGATTCAGTGTCCTCTGTTCCTCTGCTGGCCACCTCCAAAGACAAACCCACTGGCCTTTTTCCCTCATTTAAGGGCTCTACGTGTGATCCTTGGGGACAATGGGGAACAATGCAGCCACAGTGAAGAAAAGAGAGACACAATTATTATCATTATTATAATAACGGTTAATGTTTTTAGCGCGTGAGGCACTCCAGGCCATGGGCCAGGTGCTCTACCTGTGTGGTTTCCTTTAACCCTCACTGCAGCCCTAGGAGGTAGACACTATTATTGGCCATAGTTTCTAGATGAAGAGATTGAGGCTCAGAAAGCCAGGATCCCATGGTTCATATGTGATGAAAATAGCATTACTGGGGCCCAGGTTTTTCTGACTCCCAAGCCCATAAACTTAACCACTATACTACGTAGAAGGGCTACAGATGCAGCTGGGCATGGTGGCTCACCCCTGTAATCCCAGCACTTTGGGAGGCCAAGGAGGGTGGATCACGAGGTTAGGAGTTCAAGACCAGCCAGGCCAACATGGTGAAACCCCTTCTCTACTAAAAATACAAAAGTTAGCCAAGCATGGTGGTGTGTGCCCGTAATCCCAGCTTCTTGGGAGGCTAAGGGAGGTGGAAGTTGCAGTGAGCTGAGGTCGTGCCTCTGCACTCCAACCTGGGAGACAGAGTGAGACCCCATCTCAGGAAACAAAACAAAACAAAACAAAACAAAAAGGCTGCAGTTGCAGTTTTGTAGGGCTCAGCTTGGAAACACAACCACCTAGCTTGTGACAACGAAAACGATTCTATATCCCACTGGTGAAGCTACCTCTTTCCAGGGACAAGTGAAAGGATGCAACAAAACTGTCTCTGAAGATGGTGGGAATCTATGCCTATGGCTAAAAGAATCTGGGAACAGTTGGGCTTGACAAGCTATTCTTCTCTACCTATGTGTCCCAGCTGCCAAGATGTCTAAATGAACACCAGGAGCCCAGCTATCCATCAGGCTGTCTCCTCTAAGCTACTAGAAGACTGTACAGATGTTTGCCTGGATTTAGGGTTAATGACAGCAACATCACTCACCTGGCTTTTATATGCTTACAAAATTATAGGACCAAATACTCTCTACCTCTTTCTAAGTGCTTTGCATGAAAGAGATTTATGTCATAGCAGGAGAGAGGTAGGAGCTGACCCCCAAAACAGATTACCGGGCAGCATTTTCTTGGAATAGAACTTGAAGAGGTTGGATCACTGTTCTGTAGGGAACAGTTGGGACACGGGCTGATTCTAACCCAGAAAAAAAAAAAAAAAAAAAAAAAAAAAGAACCAGGTTGTAGGACTGTTGATGTCCCATCCATCATTTTAAAGTTAATGATAGGACGGAAACCTTGAGGCACCAAGGATTTTAACTCTTTCAGGTGAAAATCATAGAAGCCCAACTCGAAACAAACAAACTGACAAAAACAACATAAGAAAAAGAGAAGGAGGGGAGGAGGTGAGGAAGTAGACTTATCAGCTCATGTAATTGAAAGGCTCATAGGTATTTCAGGTGTGGCTGGATCTAGGAGTTTCAACAACGTCATCAGAAATCGATACCCTCATCCCTCGCCTCTTTTTTCTCTTGTGTTGCCACCACTGTCTCCAGAATCTGTTTCCATGATGGCAAGGTACCAAGCAAAATCTCTAGACTCATATCCTCCCAGCTCAGCAACCATCATGGAAAGTGTTTCTCTTTCCCGGTAGCTCCTGCAAAAGTTTCAGGACCAATTCATTGGTACAGTTTGGATCATGCACTAATCCCTGAAGCGACGCGTTCCCATGACTCAAAATGGCCAGCTCTGGGTCTTGGGTTCAATTCTGGAGACAGAGGGAGGTGTGTCCAATAAATGACAAAAAGTGAGTGAGAAATTTGGGATGACCTTTGTGTAGAAAGAAGAGTTGATAATCTACCAGGTGGTCTACTCCACTAAGGACAAGTTGGAGAACCAGGGTGGACTGAAGATCTCTCTAACCCTGGAGCTGTACTACATGTTAGCCTGCAGAGCTTCCTAGCATCCCCATGAAGTAGCTTTGATCTTCCCATATTTTTGCTGTTGTTGAGGGAACTGAGGCTCCAAGAAGGATAATAGTTTGATCCATGAAACATGACCTCATGTTCAAACTCACACTGGCTGATTCCACCCACAGGGCTTCATCCTGCACGCTGTATCCTAAGCTAGAAAGACAATTGTGAATCTAATTTTAAAAGGGTCCCAGCTCCAGAAGAAACACTATTTGGTTGGATCACTGTGTACAGATTACTATTCTTCTCTGAGTTTTAGTTTCCACAGCTATTAAGATGTAAGAATGCTGTCCTAAATTCATGGTGTTGACAGATAGCAGAGGAATCTAGTGGTGACACAGTTTTCAGAAACCTGAAAGGTATTCTCTCAGCCAATATGATCACACCAAATGTAACCTACTGCTTCCTCTGGATCCAACAGCCATGGAATTGTCCATCAGTGACCTTGGTCATTCAGTTTAGTAATCACGATGATAGTAACTCAATGTGGCCCCAGTGCTTTGGGTACACGATCCCATTTAATCTTTTCTTTTTTTCTTTCTGGTTATACAACCTTCCAAACTTACAAAACATAACATGTCAGACACATACATACTTTTTTCCAAGATTAAACAGATGTTAACGTTTTACCATATTGCTTTAAAACTCTTTGTAAATAAACAAAATGTTACAGATACTAGTAAACTCCTCCTCCTCAGTTTTCCTTATTCTTTTCTTGACTTCTCTCTTTCCCCAGAGGTAACCTCAATAATGAATGTGTCTGACTGAATCACAGTTATGTTTGTGTTAATTTTTGTATACATATATCATATATATATAAACTATATTACATATGTGTGTATACATAGAAATATGCTGTCTGTATACATATAATTTTGTGGATTTAAAAATTTTGTATGCAGTATTCTTTTAAAACTTGCTCTTCTCTCAAACTTATTGTTTTCCAGTTTATCTGCAGTGATTCATGTGGATCTCATTCACTCATTTAAACTGCAATATCATATCCTGTTGTGCATAAACTACAATTTATTTACCATTCCCCAGTTGAGAGACTGTTGGTTGTTTTCACATTCTTGCAATTACAAACTACAACAATAATCATCTGTGTATAGTTCTCCTTGGGCACATAAGGGAATGTTTCCAGCACAAACATTCAGAAATGGAATTGGTATATAATCAGTGTGGATATCTTCAACTGTACTAGGTAATGCCAAATTGCTGTCCAAAGTGGCTTTACCAATCTACATTCTCATCAGAAACATAAATTTCCATTTTCCCATATCCTCACCAACACTTAGTTACCAGATTTATTGATTTTGCCAATCTGAAGAGTACAAAATGGTATTTCACTGCCTATATTTTGAATAGACCCAATAGTGGCATTGAGAATATTTTTATAGTCTGTGGGAGATCAGGTTTTCCTTTCCTTTGAATTACTTTTTTATGTAGTTTGTCATTATTGGATTCTTTGTTTTTTAATGATTTGGGGAGGGTTCTTAATACATCCTAGATACTAATTCCTTGTGATTACGTGGTCTGCAAGAATCTTTTCTCAGGTTTTCTGCTCCAAAGGAATAGATGTATTTTGTCATACAAAAGTTTTCACTTAATGTAGTGATGTCTATCAGATTCTTCTTTGTGGCTCCTGGTGTATTTAGGAACATTTTCCCCACCACCCTCATAAAAAACAGTTTCTCCTAGGCTTTCTTCTGAAGGTTTTACATCATTGATTTTCACATATATAATTTGAATATATCTGGAATATATTTTTTCATAAGGTATAAAGTTAAACATCTAAGGTTTTTATCTCTTCATGTGGGTTGCAAGTTGTCTCAGTACTAATCATTCACTAATTTAGAATGTCATGTACCAAACTCCCATATTAAAAGAAGGTCTGTGTCTGGATGGATTGGAAACATTGCTCTATTTTTCCATTCCTGTGCCGGTACCACAATGCTTTCATTATGTGTGGCAGTTTCGGTCATTAAGTTACCATGTCTCTGCTCCAAATCCACCCTTCTGCTCTCTGTGTTGTGGTGCTGGGACTGGGACTCTGCAAACCCCATTTCTGCTTTGCCAGTTGGGGTTTGGGTTAGGGTTAGAACTGGGGTTAGGATTAAGGTTAGGGTAGAGGTTAGGGCCCCTGTTAGGCTTTGCCAACAGTGGGCTCTCAAAAGAGATGAAAAAGCTTGGAGGAGAGGAATAAAGACTTGCTCCTTCCTGTCTGATTATAATCCCTATGTGCCTCACCCCACCTTCACATCTTCAGCCAGGGAGCAGTGGTCTATCATGGCTCAGTAGTTCAACCAGTTGGCAGTTTTCCCAACAGCTACAGAGCCAGCTTCATCAGGTCACCCTCAGAGACTCCAGTGCCAGCTCAGCAATCTCAGAACTCAACACTCTTGTGAGCCCCCACTTCAAAACTCAGTCACAGTCATGCAGACTCTTCCCTGAGCATTGACTTTTAACAATCCCAGCCATTCTCCTTTCCTCCTTAGTCCCAGACTTAGTAGACAATGCCTGTCATTACTGCTTCTGTGATCTCTTTGTGTCTTTTTTCACCCTTTATTTACATACTCAACATTTTTATACCCAGTTTGCAGTTCCTTATATTAAATCCTCTCTGTTAAAACAACTGGTGTGGTCTGTCTCTCCTGACTATGCCTTGACTGATAGAGCAGCTTTACGGTAATCTCGACACCTTAGAAGGAAATGTTCCCTCTTTATTTTTCTTCTTCAGAATTGCCTTGGAACTTCTTGGCCCTTACTTTCCCAAATGAATTTCATAGACCCTCCTATCAAGTTCTGTCCAAATAACAACAACAACAATAATAAATGTTTGGGCATTTTTATAGCAATTGCGTAAAGATATAGATGAATATAACTAACAGAGGCACAGAAAACCAAACACCACATGTTCTCAATCATAAGTGGAAGTTGAACAATGAGAACACATTGACATGGGGAGAGGAACATCACACACCAGGGCCTGTCAGGGGTGGGGGACAAGAGGAGGGAGAGCATTAGGACAAATACCTAATGCATGCGGGGCTTAAAACCTAGATGATGGGTTGATAGGTGCAGCAAACCACCATGGCACATGTATACCTGTGTAACAAACCTGCACGTTCTGCACATGTATCCCAGAACTTGAAGTAAAATAAAATTTTTTTAAAACGTATAGATGAATATGTAGAAAATTGCCATCTTAACTGAGATTTTCCTAATATATGCAACCAACATGAGTTTCCCATTTCTGTAGGTCTTTTCATATATCTTTCAGTAGGATATTATATTTTTCTCCACAAAATTTAAGTATGTCTCCTGCTACAAAGATCTCTAATGAATTTATAGTTTTTGTTATGATGGTACATCAACTCTTTGTCTTTATTGTTTTTAATTGTTTCTAGCTGGTGTTTAAGAGCCTAATTGATTTTTTTTCCTGTACATTGATCATGTATCCAGCAACTTGTATATTTGTTATTAATATGGCTGCATATTCTGTAGAATTTTCTATGAAGTTATATGAACTGTGAATAGGGACAGCTTTGTTTCTTCCTTTGCAGTTGTTACACCTGTTATTTCTTTGCATGTACAGGTGCAGGCGCTTGTGCCTGTGACTTATCACACTGTCATTGTGATTTTAGTTCATTATTGAATAATAGTATTTCCTTTTCTATCCAAGATAGAAAAACAGAAACTGGGTTTAACTTCTCCCTTGAAACATCTAAAAAAGTCATTTCATAATTATGATATTTTAAAATAATTCAAAATTTAAAAAATTATGAAACAATGGTTCTCAAAACATCGGACATTAGGCAAAGAACAATGACGTCTGAGATAAGACAGAAAAGAGGTGAGCACCGGAACCATTCCAGCTTCCTGCCCAGAGACGGTTCCAAGCTGAAGCATACCAAGGTGACCCAGGCAGAGTAAGTGGCCTCAGTGAATTAAAGAGATGGGGTCTGAAAGTCCAGAAAGGCCAGGTTGGCTGGAATTATCAGGACAAGATACCAGAGCAGCGAAAGCTAACTAGAGAGAGAGACAGATCCAGAGATAGGCATAGGTCCTGAGTGAGTCTTCAGGTGGGTACTGATCAGCTCAGGAATGTGAGAAAACTCCATTAGGTTAAGTAAAGCATCATTGTTAGGGATTACAGGGTACTGGCTGGGCATGGTGGCTCATGCCTGTAATCCCAGTACTTTGGGACGCTGAGATGGGAAGACTCAGAAGTTCAAGACCAGCCTGGACAACATAGCAAGATCCCACTTCAACAAAAATAAACATAAAATAAATTAACCAGATGTGGTGGCACATGCTTGCAGTCTCAACTACTCACGAGGCTGAGGTGGAAGGATCACTTGAGCCCAGGAGTCTGATGTTGCAGTGAGCTATGATGGTGTTACTGCACCCCAACCTGGGCAATAGAGTAAGACCCTGTCTCAAAAAAAAAACAAAAGAAAAGATTATAGGGAACAATACTTAGGAATCACATGAGGCCAGGAAATACTGACTGTTATCCACCAGTCATTATGGGAAAACCTCATTATTCACAGAGCACTGGATAATGTAATAAAAGGGTTTGCCACAGTGGGGAGGTGGTATTAGCCCTTGACTAAGTGCTGCTCTGGCCTCGCCCAACAAAACTTAAATGTGAGACCCAAACAGGTTTCAAGTAATGCAATCATATCCAAGAACAAAGTTCAAGAAAAAAATATATATCTAGCACACAGCAAAATAAAATTCAAAACCAAAATTGACATTCAATCAAAAATTACCAAGCATCAAACACACAAGAAAATATAGCCCATAAGTAGGAAAACAATCAATCAAAACTGATACAGAACAGACCCCGTTGATAGAATTAGGAAGTAGAAACCAGAGAAAACTTTAAAGATGTTACTTAGAGATATGGAACAAATAAATGACATAAAATCAGCTTCTAGAAATGAAAACTAAAATGTCTCAGATGAGAAATACACAGAATGGGATGAATTCACAACAGATAAGATGTGGCAGAAGAAAACATCAGTGAAATGGAAAACATGACCTTTGAAACTACCCAAAATGAAACACAAAAATCTGAAAATGAGCAGAGCATCAGTGAGCTGTAAGATAACCTTAAGTTCACTGATATATGTGAAACTGGAATGAAAAATATTTGAAGAAATAATGGCTGAATTTAAAAAGTAGAAACTATTTAAATAAAAATGTTTACCAAAGAAGATATACAAATGACCAATAAACACACAAAAAGAGGCTTAATTAACAATTAAAGGAAATCAAATTTAAATCATGAGATACCACTTCACAGGCACAAAATAGAAATAATTTTAAAAAGACAAATAATAGCAAGTATTTGCAAGCATATGAAGAAACTGGAACCCTCAAACATTGCTGATGGGAATGAATAATGATACAGCCACTATAGAAGAAAGTTTGTTGGGTCCTCAAAAATTTAAACATAAATTTAATATGAGACCCATATTTTCACTCTTTGGTATCTACCAAAGGGAAATAAATGAATCTGTCTGGACAAACACTTATTCACAAATGTTCATAGCAGCATTATTCATAACAGTTAAAAACTTGAAACAACCCAAATGTCCATCAACTGATGAATGGATACCATTCAGAAATAAAAGAAAATGGGCCGGGCGCGGTGACTCAAGCCTGTAATCCCAGCACTTTGGGAGGTCGAGACGGGCGGATCACGAGGTCAGGACATCGAGACCATCCTGGCTAACACAGTGAAACCCCGTCTCTACTAAAAAAAATACAAAAAACTAGCCGGGCGAGGTGGCGGGCGCCTGTAGTCCCAGCTACTAGGGAGGCTGAGGCAGGAGAATGGCGTAAACCCGGGAGGCGGAGCTTGCAGTGAGCTGAGATCCGGCCACTGCACTCCAGCCTGGGCGACAGAGCGAGACTCCGTCTCAAAAAAAAAAAAAAGAGAAAGGAAGAAAAGAGAATGAACTACTGATGCGTGCAACAACAGGGATGAACCTCAAAATCATTGGGCTAAGCGAAAATGTCAAGATTACCAATGGATGACTCCATTTATATGAAATGTCCTGAAAAAGGCAAATCCAGAGAATCAGAAAGCAGATTAGTTGCCTGTAGCTAGAGATAGAAATAGGAAGTAACTAAATGGTTGTACAGAAATTTTTACTGGGTGATGGAATATTCTAAACTTGAGCTGTTGTGATTATTGCACAATCCTGTGAATTTGCAAAAAAAAAATCAATTGTTCACTAAGAGTGGGTGAGTTTTATAATACTAAATATAAATTATATATACATATATACTTTATGGTGTATGTGCCTCAAGAAAGCTGCTTAAACAAGAGATTGTTAACACAATGAAAAGAAAAGATGTGGATAAAATATTAGCCAATTATAAAGCTGATGTTTTGTGAAGCTTTTTTTAGATGAGGTCTAGCCCTGTCTGCCAGGCTGGAGTACAGTGGTGCAATCATAGCTCACTGCAACCTTGAACTTCTGGGCTTCAGAGGTCTTCTTGCTTCCACCTCTCAAGTAGCTGGACCTACAGATAAATGCCAGCATGCCTGGCAATTTATATTATATGCCATATATATATATATATATATATATATGCACTTTTGTTTTTAGGGACAAGATTTTGCTGTGTTGCCCAGGTTGGTCTTGAACTCCTGGCCTCAAGTCATTCTCCTGCCCCAGCCTCCCACACAGCTGGAATTACAGGTGCAAGCCACCGCATCTGGCATATATCTGATTTTTTATAGGATTTTTGCCCCGAATATATACAGTAGTTTCCCCTTATCTGAGGTTTCAATTTCCACAGTATAAGTTACCCACAGTCAACTGAAGTCCAAAAATGTTAAATGAAAAATTCCAGAAATAAGCAATTCATAGGTTTCCAATTGCATGCCATTTTGAGCAATGTGATAAAATCTTGAGTCATATGGCTCTGTCCAGCTCAGGACATAAATCATTTCTTTGTCCAGTGTATCTACCCCATAGACACTATTTGCCAGTTAGTCACTTAGTAGTCATCTCAGTTATCAGATCAAAAAAACATGACATATATAGGTTCACTTCTGTCCACTGCTTCAGGCCTCCACTGGGGGTCTTGGAACTCATCGTCCTCCTGAGGTAAGGAAAGGATGCTATGATAATAATTTTAAAAACGAATATTGGACAAAAGATTTTAACAGACATTTTAACAAAGAAGAAATAGAGCTGGCAAAATAAGCACATGAAAAGATGATCAACATCATTATTCATTAGGGAAATGCACATGAAAACCACAGTGCACCTGGGAGGTGGCAGTTGCAGTGAGCCGAGATCGCACCACTGCACTCCAGCCTGGGTGATAGAGCGAGACTCTGTCTCAAAAAAAAAAGAAAAAGAAAAGAAAAGAAAAGAAAGAAAGAAAGAAAACTACAATGAGTTACCACTACATACCTATTAGAATATCTAAAATATTATGACCTGACCACATTATGTGTTGACAAGGACATAGTGCCACTGGAATCTTGTACACTGCTAGTGGAAAAGTAAAATGGTTCCAAGACATTTGGAAAATTAGTTTGGTAGTTCATAAAGCGTCAAACATACACCTATCTTATGATCCTGCCACTTCACTCCTAAGTATTTAGGCAAAAGAAATGAAGGTGTAAGTCTAGACAAGAACTCGTATGCCCATGTTCACAGCAGCTTTATTTAAATTAGCCAAAAACAGGGAGCAACCCAAATGTCTATCAACAGACAATGGATAAACAAAAGGTGGTATATCCATACAAGGGAATACTACTTTGCAGCAATAAAAAGGGGTGAATTACTGACATATAACACAAATAAATCTTAAAGTAGTTACTTAGAATACTAAGGTAGATGCAAAAGACACATATTGTATTATTTAATTACTATTAAATTCTGAAAAAGGAATACTAATCTATTGCAACAGAAAGCAGATTAGTGGTTGTCTAGGGACAGGAGGCTGTGTCAGACAAGGAGGCACAGGAGGGAAGATTACCAAGGGCACAAGGACTTTCTCTTTCTGAGTTGTTTCACTTAAGATAATGGCCTTCAGTTTCATCCATGTTGATGCAAAATTATGCAATGAATGCAGAGTTTCATTCTTTGTTATGATTGAATAGTATTCCATTGTGTATATATACCACATATTCTTTATCCAATCACCTGCTTATGAACACTTACTGATTGTGTTGATTCCTGTCTTTGCTATTGTGAATACTGCTGTGATAGACATACTAGTGCAGTTATCTTTTTGATAGAGTGATTTATTTTCCTTTGGGTAGAAGCCCAATAGTGGGATTGCTGGATCCAATGGTAGTTGTATTTTCAGTTCTTTGAGAAATCTCCATAGTGCTTTTCATAGAATTGTACTAATTTTATATTCCTATCAACAGTGTGTAAGTATTCCCTTTTCTATGCACTCTGCATACACATGGACATAGAATTTAGAATGATTGACATTGGAGACTAGGAGGATTGGAGGGTGGGAGGGGAGTCGGTAACAAGAAATTACTTAATGGGTACAATGTACATTATTTCAGTGATAGATACATTAATTGCCCAGACTTCACCAACAGGTGAAGAAAAATGTAAGAAAAATGTACTTGTACCCCTTACATTTATACAAATAGAAAGCAAAGCAAAACAAAACCCACAAAGAACATGAGAAAACCATTGAGGGTAATGGACATATTCACAATCTTGGTTATGGTGATAGTTTCATGGTTATATACACATGTCAAAACTTATCAAATTGTACAAATTATGTGCTATTTATTAAATATTAATTATACCTCAATGAAGTTATTTCATAAAATAGCAAAAATACTGGGAGAGAGGCAGAAGTGGAGACATGCTTGTGTTGTCACCAACTCTAAAGAAAATGCTGCTTAAATTTCACCATTATGTATGGTTGCTCTTGGATTTTAGTAGATGCCTTTGGATGCAAAATATTACATCTCATACTCTTCTTGTTAAAATTCTTTCTGCCCATCATTTTTTTCTTATCGAATGTTTTTAAGTAGTTCCGTCTACTCTACTTTCTTGTTGCAAAGTAAGAGATTTCCAGTGCTTAACCTTGAAACAGAAAACCTTTTTAACTGCTATTGAGAGAAATTTCAGGAAGAAGAAAATGTTTCTTCTATCCCCCAAGAGTCGCAGAAAAAGCAGACAGTATACCTGCATCATAAAGCTACTTCAAAGGCGAGACGGTGAGAGTATTAACAAATTCATCAGTTTTACTTTCCTATTGGGTGTGAAGAATGCTGTGTAAATATATAATCCTGCTCTGTTTCCTGTTACTGTGAAACTGTGCATGGGAATAGTCACACAAAGGAATCTATTAAGTCAACAGATATTGCCCGTGAAATATAACCTACACCCTAAAATGCCTTCAATTCTAAGCAACTGTTCTGACTTCATAATTTGTTGCACTGGTAGTAAAATTGAAATTGACATCTCTGTTTGCTGAACAGTGCAAATCTTAGGAATTTTCCACAAGAAGCAAAAGGAAGGCTGGGGAATTTCCTTCTTTATGCATAGAAGCATAGAAATATAATAAATTCCATGACTTGATTTCCTCATTCAACTTAAGCATTTGAGAGTTTTTTCTCATTAAAGTAGAAGTATGCTTCAGCAGGTTAAGGAACTTTCTTCTGTTTCAGCTCACTAAAAGATTTCTTCTTAATCATGAATATTTCTTGATTTTTATACATTTTGCTGAGTTTATTGAGAGAATCATATGAGTTTCTGTGTTTAATCTCAATACAGTAAACTATATTAACTAGATTTTTTTTTTTACTGTTTCTTTTTTTATAAATAACTTTTGGAGTACAAGTGGCTTTTGGTTCCATGGATAAATTATATACTAGTGAATTCTGAGATTTTAGAGCACCTGCCATCCAAGTATTGTTCATTGTACCTAAAGTGTAGTTTTTTCCCCTAATCCCCCTCCCACCCTCCTCTCTCTGAGTCTCGAAAGTCTATTATACCATCTTATGCCTTTGCATACGCATAGCTTAGCTCCCACTTATAAGTGAGAACATATGGTTTTTGATTTTCCACTCCTGTGTTACTTATCTAAGAATAATGGCCTCCAGCTCCATCTAAGGTGCTGCAAAGGCCATTATTTCATTCATTTTAATGGCTGAGTAGTATTCCATGGTGTATATACACCATATATAATTCTTTATCTGCTTATTAGTCGATGGGCACTTAAGTTGGTTCCACATCTTTGCAATTGCGAATTGTGTTTCTATAAACATACATGTGCAAGTGTCTTTTGCATATAGTGACTTCTTTTCCTTTGGGTAGACTCTCAGTAGTGGAATTGCTGGATCGAATGGGATATCTATTTTCTCCTCTTTAAGGAATCTCCATACTGTTTTCCATAGAGGTTTTACTAATTTACATTCCTCCAGCAATGTAAAAGTGTCCCCTTTTCCCCACATCCACACCAACATCTATTATTTTTTGACTTTTTAATAATGACCATTCTTGCAGGAGTAAGGTGGCATCTCACTGTGGTTTTAATTTGCATTTCCCAGATTAGTGATGATGAGCATTTTTTCATATATCTGCATATCTTCTTTTGAGAAATGTCTATTCATATCATTTGCCCATTTTTCAATGGGATTACCGGGATTTTTCCTTAGTAATTTGTTCAAGTTCCTCATAGATTCTGAATACTAGTCCTTCATCAGATTCATAGTTTGCAAATATTTAAATTTTTTATTGTATACATTTAAGGTATATGCCACGATGTTTTGGTATACCTGTCTAGATACACATATACATAGTGAAGTGATTACTACCATCAGGCAAATTAACATCCCCATCATCTCCTAAAGTTACCTTGTGTGTGTGTGTGGTAAGAGTACCTAAAATCTACTCTCTTGGCAAATTACCAGTATATAATACAATATTGTTAGCTATAGTCTTCATCTTGTACATTAGTGCTCCACTTATTCATCTTATGTAACTGAAACTTTGTACATTTTTTAAAAATCGAGGCAGGGTTTCACTCTGTCACCCAGGATGGAGTGCAGTGGTGTGAGTACAGCTTACTGCAGCCTTGACCTCCCGGGGCTCAAGTGATCCTCCCACCTCAACCTCCTGAGTAGCTGGAACCACAGGCACATGCCACCATGCCCAGTTAACATTTTATTTGTTTGTTTTTGTAGAGACTGGGTTTCACCACATTGTCCAGGCTGGTCTTGAACTCCTGGACTCAAGTGATCCTCTTGCCTTGGCCCCCAAAGTACTGGGATTACAAGTGTGAGCCACTGTGCCCAGCCTGAAGCTCTGCACATGTTTTTTAACAGTGAACTACTCTTATGTTTCCAGAAAAATCTGGAATTAGTTATGCTATGCCTATAATACAAGTTGCTGAGTTTTGTTTGTAGATATCTTACTTAAGATTTTTGTTCATAAGTATAATTGGAATATCATTTTCCTTCACTATAGTATCCTTGTATAATTCTAGTTTCAAGATTCTATTAGCCTCATAAAAGGTATTGGAGAGTCGTCCTTTTGTTGTTTTTTGCATTAGACGTTATTTGTTCCTCAAATGTTTGGTAAAACACACTTACGTTTGGGATGTCTTCTAAGAGTATGTCTTCTAAGAGATTAATTTAAGGCATAATTTTGTCACTACATTAGCTGTATCTCATGATTTTTGACATGAAAAGTTTTATTTTTTATTGTTATACATATTTTCTAATATTCGTTGTGATTTTTTCTTTGATACATGCATTATCTACACATATATTGTTAAATAACAAAATATATTTTTTTGCTTTCTGATTTTATGAGACTGTGGTTAAAGGATGTGGTATTTATTGGTAATTTAGATTTACTATGTGACTGGACCACATAGTCAGCTTTTATAAATATTCTATGAGTTTTAGACAAGAATTTTTATATTATCTAAATATTACCTGCAAAATTCTATGTATGTTCATTTGCTCAATCTTAATGTGCTACTTTTGTTACTCAAATTTTCTACAGCCTTATAAAGTTTTGTCAGTTTCACTTATCAATTACTAAGAGAGGTATGTTAAATGTTAAACTCTCTCATTCTGATTGTAGATTTGTATACTTACCCTTGTAATGTTGTCGATACCTACTTTGTACATTTGTGTGTGTGTGTGAGAGATGGAGTCTTGCTCCTCGCCCAGGCTGGACTGCAGTGGCGCGATCTCGGCTCACTGCAAGCTCCGCCTCCCGGGTTCATGTCATTCTCCTGCCTCCGCCGCCAGAGTAGCTAGGACTACAGGCGCCCGCCACCAGACCTGGCTAATTTTTTGTATTTTTAGTAGAGACGGGGTTTCACCGTGTTAGCCAGGATGGTCTCGATCTCCTGACCTCGTGATCCACCCGCCTCGGCCTCCCAAAGTGCTGGGATTACAGGCGAGAGCCACCGCGCCCGGCCAACTTTATACATTTTTAACCTATCTTCTTAGACTATGCAAGTCCAGAAAACCTATCTCCCTGAAGAATCAATCCTATTATCATTATGTACCAATTGTTTTCATCGTTTATAATACATTTCTCTTTACAAATTTTTTTGTTTTATTTTAATATAGGTACTTTCTATAAGTGTATAAATGTATATATAAGTGTTATATATAAGATTTCTTTAAGTCAATGCTGATTCTTTTTATTTTAGATTCAGGGGGTATATGTGCAGGTTTGTTACATGCATATATTGTGTGATGCTGAGATTTGGGGCTTCAATTAAATCTGTCACCCAAATAGTGAACATAGTATCCTATAAGCAGTTTCTCAACCCTTGTCTCCCTCCCCACTATTTTTTATTTTGTTTATTTATTTATTTTGAGACGGAGTCTCATTCTGTCGCCCAGGCTGGAGTGCTGTGGTGTGATCTCGGCTCACTGCAACTTCTGCCTCCCAGATTCAAGTGATTCTCCTGCCTCAGCCTCCTGAGTAGGTGAGACTACAGGCATTTTTTTTTTTTTTTTTGTATTTTTAGTAGAGATGGGTTTGTCATGTTGGCCAGGTTGGTCTCGAACTCCTGACCTCAGGTGATCTGCCCCCCTCTGCCTCCCAAAGTGCTGGGATTACAGGTGTGAGCGCCTGGCCCAATTTTAAATTTATCTTACAAAAGAGGGGTCAGCAAACTAATGTCTAAGGGCCAAGTCCCACTACCACATGCTTTTGTAAATAATGTTTTATTGGAACACAAGCACACTCGTCATTTATATATTACCTATGGCTGCTTTCAGACAAGACAGCAGAGTTTAGTAGTTGTGACAAAGACTTTGTGACTGGAAAAGCCCTAAAATATTTACTACATAACTCTTTCCAGAAAAAGATTCTTGACTGGTGTGATACAACATTGAATAAGTCCAAATGCATATTTACAACATATCGATAAGACAGGAAGCAATGCCATGGACACCTGTGTACCCAAGACCCAGTTTAAGAAACAGAACCTCACAAGTACCTTTGAAACTGCCCACAGGTCCCTCCTAGATCTTACCTGGACCCTCTCCCTCAGATCCAGCCCCCTCCTGCTTGTCATTTGAGTTTATCATTCCACTGTTTTCTTTACAATTGTACCGTGTTTGTATCACTAAATGACCTATTGTTTAATTTTCCATGAATTTTGAACTTTAAGTAAATAGAATGGTAGCAGATTATTCATTGGCAATTTGCCTTTTTTGCTCAATTTATTATGTTTTTGAGATTTCTCCTTGTTGCTGCATGTAGCAGTAAGTTCATTTCCACTGCTGTTTAGAATCCCATTGTATGTACCAAAATGTAATTTTCCCTTCCAAAGC
This sequence comes from Chlorocebus sabaeus, assembly GCF_047675955.1. NCBI lineage: Eukaryota > Metazoa > Chordata > Mammalia > Primates > Cercopithecidae > Chlorocebus > Chlorocebus sabaeus. Next base: position 24,826,799 of record NC_132908.1, read on the forward strand.
TGATAAGTCTTTTCAGTCCTTCTGTTATTATAAAATGCTCTTCTCTGGTCCTCCCTGTATGTGTCTCATGCTGCACATGAGCAAGCATTTATCAAGGATATATTCCTAGAGAATTGGTGAATTGCTTGTTCATAGGGTATAATTATCTTCACTTTTACCAGAGAAAGCCAAATTGCTTTCCAAAGTGGTTACAAATTCATCCTCCTATCAGAAATGCATACAATTTGCCATCATGCCTTGGACTCACCAAAAATTGATATTGCCTTTTTTTTAGGCAATTAGGTGACATGATGTCTCATGGTTGTTTTCATTTTTATTTCTCCAAATATTAATAAAGTTGAACATAATGTTGCATGGTGAATGACATTTGCATTGCCACTTATGTGATGTCTTTTACAAGTTGCTTGTTTATTTTTCAATTTCATTAATCTCATTTTGTGGCTTGTATTTTAACTCTTTTTGTTTATTATTTGTTTTATATGCATTTGTTTATGTAATCAAATTTATTAATCTTTCCCTTTATAATGTGTACTTTTCTTTATTTCTTTCTTTCTGTAATAGATGAGGTCTTGCTCTGTCACCCAGGATGAAGTACAATGGCAAAATTATAGTTCACTGCAGTCTCAAATTTCTGAGCTCAAGCAATCCTCCTGAGTAGCTGGGACTACAGGCATGTGCCACCATGCTGGGCTAATTTTTGCTTTTTTACTGTAATGTATATATGGGGTCTCACTATGTTGCCCCAGGCTGGTCTCAAACTCCTGGCCTCAAGTAATCCTCCCTCTTCAGCCTCCCAGAGTGCCGGGACTACAGACATGAGCCACTGTGCCCAGCCAATTTGTACTTTTCAATTTGTACAATTGCCTTAAAAATACGGTTCACTGGTGCAGAATCACAAATAAATTATGCAATATTGTCTTCTAAAAGATTTTATGTTTGCCTTTCACATTTAAATATTTAATGTGCCTGGAAGTGATTTTTGTGTATAGTGTGAGGTAGGGATACTGGTTGTCCATCCATATGTAACACTATCTTATTAAGCATAGAATCATTATAATTTTAGCTAATATAGCTTTATACTAATTTTTAGTATGATATAAGACATTTCCCCTTTTCAGCTTTATGAATGTTTTATTCTTATCTCTATTTTTTCATAATATTTAGTACTGTATTAACATCAAATTCTACAAAGAAAACAAAACCTGTTGGAATCTTAAAAAGAATAGCATTGACTCTTTAGATCAACTTGGGAAGAAGTGACAGCTTTATGAAGCTGAGTCTTCTTATCCATACACATAAAATATCCCTTTATGTCTCCTTTAACTTCTTTCAGTAAAATTTAATAATTTTCTCCTTATAGGTCTTGCAAATCTTTACATTTAGTTTTATTTACATATAGTGTTATAAATGGTATATATTTTATTACATTTTCTACCCATTGGTGGCTGCTTACAAGAAATGTAATTTATTTTTGTATATTAAATGTTTGTGCAAGAACTATGCTAAATTCTCTTATTAATTTTAATAATTTATCTGTAAGTTCTTTTGCATTTTCTGTGTAAATAATTATATCATCTGGGAACATTAACAGCTTTTTTCTTCTTCTCTAACTTATAGCTTTTATTTATTTTCTTACATTACTGTGCTGGCTAGGACTGCCAGTACAATATTAAATAGAAGTAGTGACAGTAGATACCACTTTCTCATTCTTGGTCTTAAAGCAGATGCTTTCCTCAATTTTCCATTAAATTTGGTATTTCTGAGAGGATTTTTGTATCGGTCTATGAGAAATCCTCTTTCATTCTTCTTTTGCTAAAAATTTTTGTCAGGTTTTTCTACACTTAGTGAAATTATTACAAGCTATTTCTCCTTTAACCTGTTTATGGGGTAATCAAATTTATTGATTATCTAATATGATCCAAAGTCACATCCCTAGAATATACTCAACTTGGACATCATGTGTTTTCTATTTCAAGCATTGCTGGACACTTTTTTAGTAACAACTTGCTTGGGTTTTTTTTTTTTTTTTATCTATGTTTATAAATGAAATTGGCCTAAAAATAATCTTACTTACTTTCTTTCTTTTTTTTTTTCGATGTGGAGTCGCGTTGTTGTTGCCCAGGCAGGAGTGCAATGGCGTGATCTTGGCTCACTGCAACCTCCACCTCCGTGGTTCAAGTGATTCTCCTCTCTCAGCCTTTTGAGTAGCTGGGATTACGGGCACCCACCACCATGCCCTGCTAATTTTTGTACTTTTTAGTAGGTACAGGGTTTCACCATGTTGGCCAGGCTGGTCTGGAACTCCTGACCTCAAGTGATCCACCCGCCTCGATCTTCCAAAGTGCTGGGATTACAGGCATTAGCTAACGTACCCAGCCTTAAATCTTACTTTCTTACACTGTCCTTGTTAGCTTTTGATGTCAATGTTCTGTCTCATGAAACAAGTGGGAAATGTTTCCTCCTCTTCTGCACTCGGTAAAAAATTTCAGAAAAGAAAAATCCAAGACAGATGTTTTACTTTCTCAGCTTGGGGATCTTCTGGATAAATTTGAATATCAAACGTAGGTAAGTAACAGGAAGCCTGTGTTTTGAAGTCACACAGGGTTTTTTTTCTACCCAGAGATTGAGCATGAACAGACAAACTTCCTGTCTCATTCCTTGACTGGGGTTGCGGGGTGAATTTTTCTCCAGTCTACCCTTTCTCAGAAGAAGCAGCCTTTCAAGGGTTCTATATTTTTATGAGTGAAGGCTCAGTCCCTCCCAGTATCCTACACTCTGTGATTAAAGACTGTCTCTGCCCTCAGTGCATACTAATAAAGCCTACTTCCCCAGGTTGTAAAATTGACACATACACACACACACACACACACCCTCAATATGGACACACTGCCCACATTCATGTCTATTCTCCCAGTTTTCCATCAATTAAAGAATCTCTTTGTTTTTTGCAAGCTCGTCTGGGCATTTAAAATTATAACTACACTATTTCCAGCATTTCTAGATATTTCTAGTGGGGGGATTTGTAGGTTTCTGATTCGTCACGTTGTCAGTGCCACAAATTCTCCCTCAGGGATTCATTACAATAACTTTGTGATATAGGGATAACACCCCAAATTTGTAGATGAAAAAGATGACCTGAAAGACACCAAGCTCTTTATCTGAGGTCACTCAGCTAGTGAATATCAGGACCAGGATTTGAACCAAAGAATGCCAAAGAATGCCAAAGTCTGCATTTCTAAACAAATCCAAATTTCTATTTGTCTTGAGTTACTTGAGAGCCAAGATTACCCATTTTTTACCCACTTACCAGGAAATTATAATAGACGGGCTGTAATTCTGTAACACAGTCATAAGCCCAATCATGATGCAGCCCAAAAGGAAAATCCTCTCTTTTACCCTGTACCCAGGACCCTGGTCCCCTTGCTCACTAACTGGTTACAAAATAATAATTTTTTAAAAGTTACTGGCCAAAGCACAGTAAAATTACTAGGCAAAACACAAACAAGAAAATAAAATAGCAGCAAATAAGATGCAGCATTAACTTTCAGTATATAAATAATTCACAAAAATCAATTTTTAGAAACCTACCTAATGGAGAAATGAACAAAGCAGATGGGCATAAAATTCACAAAAGAAAAAATATGAATGTGCAACCTCAGTATTAACTTTTTTAAAATTCAGCAGACCTAAATGTAAGAGCTAAATCTATCAACTATTAGAAGAAAACATTAGAGTAAATCTTTCTGACTTTGGGTGATGCAATGGTTGGTTTCTTAGCTTTGACCACAAAAACGCAAGAGAAATAAAAAATATGGATACATTGGACATAATCAAAATTAAAAACTTTGTGCTGCAGATAATATTACCAAGAATTGAAAAAGGCAATTCACAATTTGAGAGAAGATACTTGTAAATCATATATCTGATAAGGAATTCGTATCTAAAGCATATCAAGAACTCAAACTCAAAATAAAAAGACAGATAACCTTTTTCAAAATGGCCAAAGGATCTGAGTAGCCATTTCTCAGAGAAGATATATGTACAGATAATAAGGACATGAAAAGATGCTCAACATCATTAGCCACCAGGCAAATGCAAATCAAAGCCAAAATGAGGTCCGGCACGGTGGCTCACGCCTGTAATCCCAGCGCTTTTGGAGGCCGAGGTGGGCAGATCACTTGAGCTCAAGAGTTCAAGACCAGCCTGGCCAAAATGGTGAAACCCCGTCTGTACTAAAATTATAAAAATCAGCTGGGCATGGTGGCAGGTGCCTGTAATCACAGCTACTCGGGAGGCTGAGGCAGGAGAATTGCTTGAACTGGGGAGGCAGAGGTTACAGTGAGGCAAGATTCCACCATTGCACTCCAGCCTGGGTGACACAGCAAGACTGTCAGAAAGAAAGAAGGAAAGAAGGAAAGAAGGAAAGAAGGAAAAAAGAAAGAAAGAAAGAAAGAAAGAAAGAAAGAAAGAAAGAAAGAAAGAAAGAAAGAAAGAAAGAAAGAAAGAAAGAAAGAAAGAAAGAAAGAAAGAAAGAGAGAGAGAAAGAGAGAGAGAGAGAGAGAGGGAGGGAGGGAGGCACAATGAGATACCACTTGTCTCCCGGTAAAATGAAGGCAGATGGGCAATAAGTGTTAGCAAGGATATGGAGGAATAAGAACCCTCATTCATCATTGGTGGGAATGTGAAGTAGTGAAATGGCTTTGGAAGATAGTCCAGCAGGTCTCCAAAAAGCTAAATACATAGACGTACCGAGATAAGAAGCAGAACTGAACTCCGGAGGCGGGGCTCAGAGGGCTGGCTAAAACAGGGTGGGGTGAAAGCAACTTTCCATAAGACATGCCCACACGTATCCTAGGTCAGTTTACCATCACCATGGCATTGCCTGGAAGTTACTGCCCTTTTCCATAGCTACCACCCTACAGACCCAAAAGCTGCCACCCTTTTCCTAGAAATTTCTGCATAAACTATACCTCAATTTCCATGTAATTAAAAATGGGTGTAAACATGAGTGCAGCCCTGCCTTTGAGCTGCTACTCTGGACATATCACCTATGGGGTAGCCCTGCTCAGCAAGGAGCAGTCCCTCTGCTGCTGCTGCTGTGCACTGTGGCTTCAATAAAAGTTGCTGTTTAACACCACTGGCTCACCCTTGAATTCTTTCCTGGGTGAAGCCAAGAGCCCTCCCAGGCTAAGCCCCAATTTTGGGGTTCACCTGCTCTGCATCATTACAGTACACTCCAGCAGTTCAAATCCTAGGTGTATACCCAAGAGAAGTGAAAACATACATCCACAGAAAAACTCCTACACAAATGTTCATAGCAGCGTTATTCATAATAGCCAAAAAGCGGAAACACCGTAATATCCATCAACAGAAGAATGGATAAACGATGTGGTCTATCCATACATTGGAATCACATTCAGTTTTACAAGGAATAAACTAGATCCACATGCTATAACATGGGTGAACCTTGAAAACATTATGCTAAGTGAAAAAAAAACCAGAAAAGACCACAAATTGTATGATTTCAGAATATATATATAAAGTGGACTTTGTACAAAATGTTCAAAATCAGCAAATATGAAGATGCAGAAAGTAGATTAGTGACAGTCTTGGAAGGAGGGGAGGAAACAGGTGATTCTCACAGTTACAGAGTTTCTTTTGGGGAAATGAAAATATTGTAAAATTAGATGATAGTGATGGTTGCACAATCTTCTGGATATACTGAACACTGAAGTAGACATGTTAAATGGGTAAATTATATCTCAATTAAGTTGTTTATAAAAAGAAGTAAAGAAAAATAAGGAGACACTTTTCTTTGACTAGTCAAGTTGCCAACTTTTCTACTTGCAAATGATGCTAATACCATGTCTTGGCCAGGGTGGAAGAAAATCAGCACTAGTAGAGGGGTAAATCAATGCATGTTATCTGACAGTTTTAAGCATATATCAAAATCCTGAAAATAGGAATAACCTTTGCTCTAGTAATTTGCCCTCTAAAAAATAGAGCCTAAGGAAGTATATCTACAAATAGATGCAAAGCTTTGTATATTATGATGCTGATTACATAGTTATTTCTAATAGTAAAATAAGAAACACTCGAAATATACAACAATGGAAAAATAGAGACATTATTATACAAATATATTACAAAACACTATTTGTACATTAAAAATTATGTCATAAAAGGCAAGAAATCATCACAATGATTCATAATATGTAAAAGAGCAAGCTACAAAGCAATATGTAGAGAATAATTCTACTGTTGGGAAAATATTATTTAAAATACATACTTTTAAATATTAATAGTGGCTGAGCATAGGGACTCATGCCTGTAATTCCACCACATTGGGAGGTCCAGGTGGGAGGACTTCTTGAGCCCACAAGTTTGAGACCAGCCTGGGCAACATAGTGAGACCTCTACAAAACATAAAATAAAGATTAGCTGGGCATGGTGGCACAGGCCTATGGTCCCAACTACTCAGGAGGCTGAGATAGGAAGATGGCTTGAGCACAAGAGTTTGAATCTGCAGTGGGTCACGATCATGCCTTTGCACTCCAGCCTGGGAAATAGGGTGAGACCCCCCATCTCAAATTTTATATATATATATAATTAAACATATAAAGACATTTCTCAAATATATATTGTCTCTCTCTATATAGACATTTCTCAAAGAAGACATATGTATGGCCAATAATTACATCCCAGCCTTATCAGTTTGGGAGATGGGTGGGATGGATGCATTTCCATCTCCCAATCCAGTGAGGCCGATGGCACCCACTCCCATTATCAATGTCAGGGGTTCATGTGCAACATGGACCAGCCCTCACCCAGGTCACAATGATTGGTTCAGGGATGGTCACATAACCCAGTTCGGTCCTGGAGAAGTGATTTCTGAGAATTTTGATACATGATTGGAAAAAAGTCACTGTCCTTCAACTGTGGTTATACTATATATGTGTATTATATATATGTGTGTGTGTGTGTGTGTGTAGTTATTTTCTTCATATAATAATAGAAAATCACTTTTAATTTTAACTTTGTTCTTTATTCTCATTTTTCATAGAGAACATGTACTGGGATTTTAATGACAGAGAAAGTAGCATTTTAACGCGATTTGGATTTCTCACTTGCTTTGCCATCCTCTTCTAAAATGCAATGATTGATGGCTTGTAAGATTTGAAAATCAAAGACCTCTGAGTTTCATCATTTCTAAGGGTGTTTTCTATTGCTAAGACTATGACTCTGGTATTTCATGCTTAAACTATTTCTTTTTCCAGTCTACTTAGGATCCTCTCAGAGACAGATTCTTCCTATTTTCTTGTAAACTCTGTGGTCTCCCACTTCCAGAGAGGGAGGAGTCACAGTCTTGAAAAATAAGGTTATCAGCCGTTGGGAGAACAAGACATTGTGAGATGAGGCGAGGCAAACCCTGCAGAGACCTGGAAACGATTTTTCTCTCCCAAAATATAATTAATCAATTATGTCCAAAGAAGTGGAATCAATATTTTTATAAATGAGATGTTCATACGCCAAGAAGGCATTGTGGCGGTGGTCACCTCCTCTTTCACTTGCTAATCCAATGTAAATTATGGGCTGTTTAGCTGATGTTTTCAGCATTTGCCAACCGAACTTTTTTATCCACTTTGGCATTCTGGTCACAACTTTCCAATTCTTTTGTCCAGCTACTGGCAGATGCAAGGTGCCAAGGTCTCTTAATAAACAATACACCACTAAGAACAAAATCTTGTATTCACTGGCTGCCCTCCTCTCCCAGGCCTTTGTAATTGTGTCACATTGATCTTCCCAGCATCCTGTAGGACACAGGAAAATGATGTGCAATTGGGGACACTGGCAAGGCTTAGATAAATTGCAACTTGATTGAATCCTTTTAATGCAAGAAACATTTATTAAGTGCCTACTGTGCACCACGACTCCTCCAGGCACTAGAGCTACAAAGATAAATCTCAGAGTCACTGCCCTCTGGGACTCACAATTCAGCGAAGGAGACAGGCAGGGAATAAGCAGTTGCATTGCATCATCACAGTCTCTGAGCTGTAGCTCTAAGCATGGCATTATGGGCACACAGAGGAAGGAACAATGAAGAACAGTTCCTCACAATTCTTGAAGGGTGGGAAGCTGCTCAGCAAGCAGACAAGGATAAGAAGGTGTTCTGGCAAGAGAAGGGAAACAGAAGAAAGAATATGGCATTCAAGGAATGGGAAGAGAGAAAGTTCCAGAGAGGTAGACCAGGGCCAGGTTATGGCAGGCTCCATTTGTGTGCCTCTTCCATGGACATCTGTTGTTCTGCCTACCCTGTAGCCATCTCTCCTTCTTCTAGTACAGCATTCCAGTTTCCCTGTGGGCATCTAGTCTTTCCACCTCCTAATCTTATGAGGCTGCTGGCACCCACTCCCATTATCAACATCAGGGCTTCATAGGCAACATGACCAGCCCTCACTGTTTCTGAACAGTGATTGGTTCAGAAAGTCACATGACCCACTTCAATTCTGGAGATGTGAATTCTGGGACTTTTGATAGAAGATTGGCATAAAAGTCACTGTCCTTCAACTGTGGTTATTTGGCTGCTGGGGAGAACAACCAGGGCATGCCAGCAGGTACCTGAGGGGAGTGCCTGCCTGAGCAGGAAGCCAAGTCAAAGCAAAGTCAAGCTGAAAAAGGAACGGAAAGGTAACCCTATTGACATTGTTTTGTAAGCTAAAGGGGAAAAAATCTTCTTTTGACTTCAATCAATTTGATTGCTGTCTTTTAATTAATGCTGTAAGAGTTATCAATGAATTAATGCACCATTCCAGTATTTGGGGAATTAAGCCTGTAGAAAATAAGCCAGGGTCTAGTTAAAGAGGGCCTTTGAGATGACTTGAGATGGCGAAATTGAGATCCAAAGGTATTAAGGGGCTTACTTCAAATCACACTTAAATTAGTTGCAGACCCTGGAAAGAACCAGGTCTTGTGAAGCTGGGATAAGTGTTCTTTGCTTTCCAGCACTCCGTCCTGAAAGATCCGTACTAACAACAGCAGTGATGACACCGGCCACTGCCTGTGGGCACTGTTAAAGCCCTCTACATACACTAACTCATTTAATTCTCTGAACTACTTCATAACGTAGGGATTATTCAGAGAAGTAAGAACTTTTGGACCATTTGCAACCAGTCCAAATTTTGCACTATTTGAACTCATTTGCAACCAGTTGAGTTCACCATCTGGAAGAGTAAGGGGTAGGGGTGAATTTAAGCTCAATCCAGGATATTCTGGTGGAAGGACGGCTGGGTGAGTGGTATATCGATGGACAGCTAGGAGATCTGAGGGTGACACTGCAGCTCAGGTGAATAGAGCCTTACAACTCTGTTAGAGAATTGGAAATCACTCTTCAGGGAGTGGGACCCCACAAGGGGTTCAGGGATATAGAGAATAAGGTCTATGAAGAAGATCAGGGCATCAGTCAGAATTATCAAGGTTTAAGTCTTGGTTAAGAAAACATAGGAAGAAATATAGCCAGGGGCCGAGGCTAACACAGTGACCTTAGCCACTGCCAACACATTGACTTGGGTAAGGTCAAATGCTGATCCCTGATCCAGTCCTTGGAAATAAACTGACTTTCTCACTGTAGTGCATTATAGGAGCTCCTGGAAGCTCTGCGTATGCCTAACTTAAATGTGGATCGGTCTTCCCGCCATTTGCCTGCATCATCTTCTCCAATTAAGCCTCTACCGGTTATCCTAACAACTCGGTTAGCTTTCTACCCCACCCTGCCCCTACCTCTTAATTAAAAACACATGTAAACTCACATTTTTCACACTTCATTATTTTCCTTGAAATAGAACTTAGATATTTGCCCACTTGGCCTTGGCACTGTGATGGCAAATAGTTGCATCTTCTAGTAAATTTGAAAAGAATGGCAGAAATAAGCACATAAATGGGCCTCCATGAAGCTTACCAAGGGCCGATACATAGCAAATGTTCAGAGTGTTTGTTGTCTTAAATGATGTACTAGAGAGAGTGGATAGTTAGATGGATGGATGGATGGATGGATGGATGGATGGATGGATGAATGGACGGATAGAAGGATGGATGGATGGGTGGATAGACGGATGGATGGATGGCATATGGATGAATGAAAGGCAAGAATCTTTGGCTATCATTTTACCCTTTAAGTTCTCTGGAGTAGTACTTATTTTATTATTTTCAAAAAATATACTGTCTATCCTAATCAGTACAGATCAGCAAGAGAGAGATTAAATAATTACCCCAGTAGTTAATAGCAATTACTTTATGAATTAATAATTAATTTCAACTGGAGAGTTACTTTATGTAATTAATAGTAATTACTTTATGAATTAATAATTAATTTCAACTGGTTAGTTACTGTGAAGAATGTCAAGGTGCTAAGGGAACATATATAATAGTAGTCTGGAAAATCAGGTAAGATGTTCCATGTTCCCAAGGATATGTCAGTAAGCCAAGACCTAAGGTGAAACTAAGAGTCAGTCAAGGAAGGAAGGGTCAGGAAGGGGTTTCAGGCAAGAGTGGTTCAGGCTGAAGAGATGCCAAGTGCAAAAGCCCAGAGGCATGAAGGAGCTCAGATTGATAGGCTAAAGGAAATAAGAACAATGTCACAAGAGCAGAGTGAACAAAGCTTAAATGTCAAGAGAAGACACTGGAAAGGTGAGTACGATTCTAGGTCATGGAGATATTTTAAAGCCAGATTAAGGATTTGTGGTGAGTGGTATGCCAGACCCTTGAGTTGCTGCAGATTTCCCATGTGTGACTGTGAGCAACTGAAAGGTCTGGCATGATCAGCCTATGAGCTGCCATCTTGAAGTTGGGAGAAGTGGGTAGAATGTGCTGCCATTCATTGCCTTTTCACAAAAAGCAATTGAAGGTATATTTCATTGACCATTCTTATGTTATCTGTTCTCTTTTCATGAGCCCCACAGTGTGGAAGTTTGGCCAAGGTGTTGCTGTTGTTATAATCTCAACCTGTTCCTTGTGAGGTTTTTGTTTTTGTTTTTGTTTTTGTTTTTGTTTTTGAGATAGAGTCTTGCTCTGTTGCCTAGGCTGGAGTGCAGTGGCACAATCTCAGCTCACTGCAACCTCCACCTCCCAGGTTCAAGCAATTCTCCTGCCTTGGCCTCACAAGTAGCTGGAATTATAGGAACACACCACCATACCAGGCTAATTTTTGTATTATTTGTAGAGACAGGTTTTTGCTGTTGGCCAGGCTGGTCTCGAGCTCCCAGCCTCAAATGATCCACCTGCCTCGGCCTCCCAAAGTGCTGGGATTACAGGCATGAGCCACCATGTCTGGCTGCTTTTCTTAAATAAAGTAAATGATTATCTTTGCATTCTCATTCTCCTTATCATCCTCCAAGGCACGGGAGTTTGCCAGGAATTAACAGCAATGTTATGCAACAATGACATCCTGCTTATTATTTCCAACAGGTTTCTGCAGAGCTCTGCTGAGTAGGTTGGTAGGAGGTGCACTTAAGGCTTAAGAACTGAGCTGTCCAATTAGCTGGGCATGGTGGTGGGCACCTGTAGTCCCAGCTACTTGGGAGGCTGAGGCAGGAGAATCCCTTGAACCTGGGAAGCAGAGGTTGCAATGAGCCAAGATCATGCCACTGCACTCCAGCCTGGGCAACAGAGCAAGATTCCACCTAAAAAAAAAAAAAAAAGAACTGAGCTGTTGTTCCCATAATAACAGCTACAGTTTATTGAGTGCTTACTCTATACCTGGAACATGCTAAAAAGCTTTATGTGCATTAGTTTATTTAACCCTCTGAATATTCCCATAACAACACATGACGTGCCCACTTAATAGATAAGGATACTGCAGGTGAGAAATGCAATCTCACTTATCCACCGCCGTATAGCTCATAAGTGATGGACCCAGGATCCAAACCCCCGTCTATCTTCAAAATGTATCCTCATTCCACTAGACAGCATTGACTATAAGCAGTCTTACTCTCATGACTTAAGCATTGGTCAAGAGGAGAAATTCTGCTATCTATTGTTGATGTCAGACACTAAGTTCAGAGAGCTGTTCATTAAGACTAGAGACATTTGTCCATGGGATGACCTGTAGGTTTCTAAAGCGGCCCTGCCTGTATGGGCCTAACCTGAATTCTTTTGGACTAATTATAGACCTAGCCTGGACCCCACACCTTGCCTTGCTGGAGCCCTTCATTTATCTGTCTGTGTTGTTTAATCAAGCCATAGATTTTCCATGCATACTTGCCCCTACTTAGACACAGAGACTCTGCCACAATGAGGATTCAATATCAGATAGCAGTCCGCATTCGAAATAATTCTCACTCACAGATCAGGCTTGGGGTCTCCCTTGCATCCACAGCTCTCATCTTAATATGAATGGCTAGGGCATGCCCTATGTCTAAATAAGAAGGATCACCAGGAGAGCTAGCCTCACCCAGAGGCAAGAGGCTAACCTGGACATCTCTCAACACCAGGTGGGTGATACAGCATAATCCACGCCTGAGCTTGCCCTGTTTATACAGCCATCTGATTTGGGATTCGGGGAAGTGGCCTTCTGCTCCTAACATCCACCACAGGAATACTATGGAGTAGAAAGGACCCACATCTCATTCTCCTTGAACTCAAGGACCAGTTTTGCCTCTTGCCAATGTAGAGACCTTTCACTTCCTTCTCTAAGCCTCTCCTAGCTGAGGATGAAGGATGACACTTTTCCATATTCATTCATTTATGCCTCACTAAATAGAGAAGTTACCAGTACCCCTATTTCAGAGATATTAATATATAAGTTGGAGGTGTATATAAGAAAGTTTTGTCTTTCTTTGTAATAAATAATAATACATAATAAATTCATTTAATAATAATTAATCTACTTCTCCTCTCAAGTTACAAGATTTCCTGAGAAAATCTCTCCCACTCTGACAATATTGATTGCTCTTTACACCCTGATGATATCTGTAGATAAAATTGATTTCTGCTTGTTCAGCATCCACACATAACATTCTCCCTCTTCGCCTTCACATTTCGTTCAAAAGCCCATTGTTAATGCGTGAATCCATGTGACCCACAGGAATCTGACATCATCCCCAACTCCAGCTATGGAGTCTAATTTCTCAGTCAACCAATGCACACATTTCCACAGTGACTGTGGTTACATGACTTAAGCTGGTTAATCAGACTGAAGGGAATGACTGTGGTGATTACTGGGAAAAGGGTGTTGCCGTCTTCTGCTGAACGTGGAAGTGCAGTGGTGCGATCTCGGCTCACTGCAAGCTCCACCTCCCGGGTTCACGCCATTCTCCTGCCTCAGCCTCCTGAGTAGCTGGGACTACAGGCGCCCACCACCACGCCCGGCTAATTTTTTGTATTTTTAGTAGAGACGGGGTTTCAATATGTTAGCCAGGATGGTCTCGATCTCCTGACCTCATGATCCACCCGCCTCAGCCTCCCAAAGTGCTGGAATTACATGCGTGAGCCACCACGCCCAGCCATATTATATATTTTAATTTGCTAAAAGAGTAAATTTTAAATGTTCTCATTACAAAAAAAGACTGTAAGGAAATGAGATGATGGGTATGTTAATTAGCATGATTAAATCATTCTCCCATGTAAATATGTATCAAAACATCAGTGTGCCACAAATAATACAATTAAAATTAAAAATTAAATACAGTTAATAAAAATTAAATACAGTTAAAAATTAAATACATTTTAAATGTATAAATATGGACCATCAATGGCTACCCATTACATTCAGAACAAAGCCCATGGCCAAGGTGCTCACTTTGTATCCTGGTCTCCGACTAACTTTCTGCCACACAGACCTTCCTACAGTCCTGCCATCAATCCACGCTTGTTTCTCTCTTGGCTCCTTCTGCCTGGAACGCTCTTCCCCCAGATGCTGACATAGCTGGCTGCCTCCATTCAAGTCACAACTCAAATGTCACCTCCTTAAAGACAACGTAGGTGAATTCCAGCTCACCCCTTCGCTCACCGTCCCCTTACTCTGTTGGCGTTTGTTGACATTTCCTTCCTGGCACTTATCCCTACCTGACATGTTAGAATTCTGCTGTTTATTATCTCTGCCATGAGAGTAGCTGTTCTGTGAGGGCGGAGACTTTATCTGCTAGGAGCCTTGTTGCCTGCAACAGAACAAGGCACGGGGCACACTGTAATATTGATGGATTGATTGAATGAATGCGAACCCACTGATATGGTTTGGATATTTGGCCCCACCTAAATCTCATGTTGAGATGCCCTGACGATGGAGTTGGGACCTGGTGGGAGGTGTTTTTTTTTATGGAATTGGATCCCTCACGGCTTGGTGCTGTCCTCGCAACAATGACAGAGTTCTCAAGAGATCTGGTCATTTCAAAGCATGTGGCACTTCCCACCCACTCTTGCTCCTGCTTTCCCCACGTGCCATGCCGGTTCCCCCTTCGCCTTCTGCGAGGAGTCAAAGCTCTCTGAGGCCTCCCCAGAAGATGCCAAGCAGATGTGGGTGCCTTGCTTGTGCAGCCTGCAGAACCATGAGCCAATGAAACCTCCTTTCTTTATCAATTACCCAGTTTCAGGTATTTCTTTATAGCCATGCAAGCCTAATACAGCGACTTAATAATACTAATCTTCACTCAGAGAAGGCATCCGCACGTAACCCCAACTCAGTAAGGAATCAGTCAAACCCTCCACCCTGCTACCGTGTAACTCTGTCCACACAGTCTCGGTCCCCGGACTGGGTTTGTGCTGCCAAGCTCCTGCGGTTTCCACTCCCAACCGGCAGCCCCTTGCTGTTTTGTCAGAGGGTTGACTGCACACAGGCTGCTGGAAACCACTATTCCTGGATGTGCACAGAGCCAGAGTGCCTAGGGATTTATGGCCCCACTGGGGACAGTTTTTAACCAATGACTGCCAGTTGCAGGAATATAAATACTTTAGGCCTCATGCCCAGATAGAGACCGCTCTGGGGTGTGACCTGCGCTGTCTCCAGGGCTTCCCTGTGGGTCTAAGCCACAGATCTTTCAATTTGCTGCACCCCTGCATTTTCTCTTTCCCTTCCCTGTCCTACTGTCACACTTTCCCGCCAGTGTTTCCTGGGTTTGCTTCCTACTAAAGCACTTCCACGGATCCTCCTCTCCCAACTGGACTCTCCTTGTCAAATCTCCTCCCATCATCCCCATCTCAGGGAATGGTTCCTCTACTCAGTCAGTGATCTAAGCAGCAACAAAGCGATCCTATCCTTCTTGTCTATCTAACCCTACCCAGCGGTAGCCCCTGTCCTGATCCCTGTTCATTTGAGTCTATTTTTTTCCATCCCCCCTCTCACTGCCCCGCTTCAGGCTGGCCCTAAACATGTCCTGACTTATTGAAGGCTGGTCATGGCGGGAATGAAAACATTCTGCAGGCAGCTTTCTCTCATCTCACTAATCAGAGCAATCTCACATAGCACTTAAAATCCTTCATGAGATCACATCCACCCTCCCTCCTTCACTTTACACCAACAAATCTACTTAGAGTTCATTGCTGGCTACTATCATTTGCATTTTACTACAATAGATTTCTTACTTTACATCATGAGAGCCTATCAACTATCCACATTAGGCCAGGCACGGGGCTAAGCACTGGTGACACAGTAATAGAAAAGACACAGCTTCAGACTTTAAGGAGCTCATTCTTGAGATGCAAATCAAAACCACAATGAGCTACCATCTCACACCAGTGGGAATGGTTATTATTAAAAAGTCAAAAACTAACAGATGTCGGCAAGGTTGCAGAGAAAGGGAATACTTATACACTGTTGGTGGGAATGCAAATTAGTTCAGCCCCTATGGAAGGCAGTTTGGAAATTTCTCCAAGAACTAAAAACAGAATTCCATTCCACCCAGCAATCCCACACCAGGGTGTATACCCAAAGAAAAAGGAATCATTCTACCAAAAAGACATCTGCACTCCCCTGGTTATCACAGCACTCTTCACAATAGCAAAGGGATGAAATGAACCCAGGTGCCCAACAATGCTGAGCTGGATAAACACAATGTAGTATACATACAGCATGGAATACTATGCAGCCATGCAAAAGAATGAAATTACACCCTTTGCAGCAACATGGATATAGCTAGAGGCCATTATTCCAAGCAAATCAACACAGAAACAGAAAACCAAATACCACCTGTTCTCACTTATAAGAGGGAGCTAAACATTGAGTACACATGGACACAAAGATGGGAATAATAGACACTGGGGATCTCAAAACAGGGGAGAGAGAAAAGGAGATAAACTACCTGTCAGGTATTATGTTCACTATTTGAGTGACGGGATCAAGAAGCCCAAACTTCAGCATCACTCATCATACCCACATAACAAATCTTGACATATAACCCCTGAGTCTAAAATATTTTTTAAAAATCTAGATAGGAGAAGAAGGAGGAGGAGGAGGAAAAGCAACAGCTGTTTCCTTAGAGAAAAACACAGACATGAAAATACTTGCGCTAAATGAAGTTACCACAGGGCGCTGTGTGCAGGGTGCTTTAGAAACACAGAATTAGTCACGGTGGCTAATTCTGGGGATTCCACATGAGCCTGGACTGTATTGCAGCTGTCTTTAAATCCCAAACGCAATAAGCCAGGTGCAGTGGCTCACACCTGTAATCCCAGCACTTTGGGGGGCTGAGGCCAGAAGATCACTTGAGTCCAGGAGTTCAAGATCATGAACCCCAAACACAGTGCCTAACACATAGGCTCATAATGGATGAATGGTCTTTTGCCTGCTGAGTTAAGCAGAAGTATTCCCAGAAGTGACATTTCTGTTGGGTTTTTAAAAATGAGAACAGACGGCCAGGCACAGTGGCTCACACCTGTAATCCCAGCACTTTAGGAGGCCTAGGCAAGTGGATCACTTTGAGGTCAGGAGTTTGAGATCAGCCTGGCCAACATGGTGAAACCCCATCTCTACTAAAAATACAAAAATTAGCCGTGCATCTGTAGTCCCAGCTACTCAGAAGGCTGAGGCAGGAGAATCGCTTGAACCTGGAAAGCAGAGGTTGCAGTGAGTAGAGATCGCGATACTGCACTCCAGCCTGGGCCACAGAGCGAGATCCTTTCTCAACAAAAAAAAAAAAAAGAAGAGAGAGAGAAGAAAGGAAAAGAGCTTTCTGGGAAGATGTCAGAGTGTGTGCAAAGACCTAAGGAAATGAAAGAATGAGGTGATTTTTTTGTTTATTGGTTTGTTTGTGTGTGTGTTTGTTTTTTGAGACAGAGTGTCGCTCTTGTCACCCAGCCTGGAGTGCAATGACACAATCTCTACTCACTGCAACCTCCACCTCTCAGGTTCAAGTCGCCTCAGCCTCCCGAATAGCTGGGATTACAGGCGTGCGTCACTATGCCCTGCTAATATTTGTGTTTTTAGTAGAGACAGAGTTTCACCAATTTGGCCAAGCTGGTCTCAAACTCCTGACCCCAAGTGATCCTCCTGCCTTGGCCTCCCAAAGTGCTGGGATTACAGGCATGAACCACTGCGCTCAGCTTGTTTTCTGTTGTTGTTGTTTTTGTTTGTTTTGTTTTGTTTAAAGCAAATTGCTCAGGATATTTGGAGACTCACAGGCATAGTTAAGAGTAACTGAGAAAATTCAGAACTAATGCTGAAGGCAGATCAGTACAGAATGCATGAGTCTAGATTGGTTCCTAAGGCAGGAGGGAGTCATGGAAAGTTTTTGAACCCTCCCACTGGTTAGGGTCCCAGGGAAACAAGACGATTAGCATCCACACAGTCTCCAGTCATATAAACGACTCTTTAAAGGCACACGGGTTGTTCATACTCTTTTAGCCTAAATATCTGTATCCCTGGTCCTACACAGCCACCATTCCATTGCAGCCAGATCTTTTATCCTTTAAAATCCATCACATGAAGCAGCCATCGGGGTTAGTGGTCACTAAGTGAAGTCATCATTTGGCCAAATCTCTACTCCAAATGGACAGAAAATAAGTTCTATTATCAGGTCAGACCAAACCACTATACCCATCACTGGGGGACAGGTTTTTCCTTGTGTGTATGTGCATGTACACATGCCTGTGACTGTGGATTTGGGTACATGAGTACAAGAAAAGTGGGATGTCTGAGTGTCTGCATGCATGAATGTGGCGCGTGTGTGTGCATGTTCCTGGGTGCGTTCCACTTGTGTATAAATATTTACTATGTGTGTATCTGCATGTGGACGTTTGCATGTGCATGTGCCCAAGCAGAGGCATGCCCATGTATACAAGCCTCCATATATGGCACGCACATCTTCCACCTAGCATGTTTGTTTATTTTTTATTTTATTTTATTTGGAGACGGAGTCTCACTCTGTCACCCAGGCTGGACTGCAGTGCCGCGATCTCGGCTCACTGCAACCTCCGCCTCCCAGGTTCAAGGAATTCTCCTGCCTCAACCTCCTGAGTAGCTGGGACTACTGGCTCGTGCCACCACGCCTGGCTAATTTTTTGTAATTTTTTGTAGAGATGGGGTTTCACCATGTTGCCCAGGCTGGTCTCAAACTCCTGAGCTCAGGTAATCCACCCACCTGGGCCTACCAAAGTGCTAGGATTACAGGCATGAACCACCGCACCCAGCTCAACCTAGCATGTTTTGTTGGTGAGGTGCCTAGAGCCTGCGTATGCCACAGCCAGCCCCATCCCTTCCTGCTGTATGGCTTCTGTTTGCTCATTAACACGGTCTGCATTGGTTATGCCTGTGGCAACAGGCTTCTGTAGAGAATGTTAAATATCGCAACTGTTTATTGCTTAACATTTTTCATGCTAATAGCCGGCTAATTCACAGGGATTCAGGGCAGTGTATAAAACACCTTCTGCTGACTGCTCATTTTGTGCCAAGAAAGAACTTGCCAACCAGCAGCCCCTGTCCAGGCCCTCTTTGACTCAGTATACGATGCCACACTGCCCCCCATTTGGTCTTTCCTGAATGCATTTGCAGCCAAGCTGAGTGCACACGAAACAGCAATATGCGCCTTTCTCTACTAAGTGAATGATGGGAGAATGGAAGCTGGAGCTACACTCTGTGGGATCAGTGGACTCAGCCCTGGAGAAACCAATTTTAGAACGGGGAAAAAAAAAGAGCTGATCTGACAAGAATACCTGGTAATGATTGCAATCAAATCATGCTCACGTTTTGATTGGCCACAGATCCGCTGCTCTGGCTGTGGTGAAAAGCTATTTGACCATCACCGGTAAAAAATCATGTGCCTCTCACATAGGAAACCTCTTATAGCCACCATTTATTTCCTGAGCATTTACTACATGCTGACAGTGCACTAAGATTTGCATAAGAAGTTCCTTTTCTTTCTTTTTTTTTTTTTTTTAAGACAAGAATTTCGCTGTGTGGCCCAGGCTGGAGTTCAGTGGTGCGATCTCAGCTCACTGCAATCTCCCCCTCCCGGATTCAAGTGATTCTCCTGCCTCAGCCTCCAGAGTAGCTGGGACTACAGGCACCCACCACCACACCCGGCTATTTTTTCTTTTTTTTTTTTTTTCATATGTTTAGTAGAGATGGGGTTTTACGGTGTTGGCCAGGATGGTCTTGATCTCCTGATCAAGATCCCCTTGATCTCCTGATCCTCCCGCCTAAGTCTGCCAAAGTGCTGGGATTAGAGGCGTGAGCCACCGCACCTGGCCAGAATTTCCTCATTTAATCCTCAACAATAACTCTTTCAGGCAAATAGTTGTGTCTCCATATTAGTGATGAAGAAATTGAAGTTCAGAGAGTTTAAACGACCCTGACAATCAGCTAGTGTCAGTGCTCGGAGCCAACCCCTGGGTCTTCTGACTCCATACCCCAAACACATTACTAATATTCTGCACTGAAGAGGCTGCATATCTGAGCCCAGATTGATCTCATTGATCTCATAGATGTGTTTTGTTTGGCTCACAGAGTTGGGTTTTTTCTTTATTTTTAGTACTTATCAATATTTAAAAATTGAACAATTACTGATAAAAATCGAGCGTTCCCAACTTTCTTTAAAAATTAGACTGTCTGCTAACACTGAGTTTCAATTCCTGCTTGGCAACCCTTGACCAGAGCTGAGTTTCAGCTGCCTCTTCTACACAGAGCATGTTGTCTTCAGTTTGCCACACTCCTCACCCCTCCCTATTACTGCACCCAGCCCTTTTTATTTATTTATGTTACTGACTCAGCACCTGCCACAACTTCTGAGATCCTTGCAAAGGAAAATCTCCCCTTTTATAAAGGTGGAAATGAGCCATAGAAATGATTTCTGTAGATACATATCGTTGGATATTTGCTTAAAGATGGTTACATGATCGAGTTGATGTTTTTAACCAGACAATACAAACCAGAAAAGCAAAGTAGTAGTGAGCAGCTTTTAGGGCTGCAGAGAGGAGCAATTGATGGAGAAAATATTTGCAAATACATGTATGTATGGGTTACAATTTTCCCTGCATTCAACATGAAAAGTTTATTATTAAGTATCATGTAAATATGCAGATAGTCTGAAGACTTAAATCACCCAGTGATTAAACTAAGTTAGAACGGCTAATATCTGGGATATTTGAAAAGCAGCAACATGAAAAATCTTTATAACTTTCACTCTGAATTTCTATGTTGAGTATTTTTGGACTTCAGCAGGCCTCGTGTGGCCCAAGGGTAGAAGGGTTGGTCTGAAACCTGCAGCCAAGGGTATAGCCCTGTCTCAGTCAAGGCTGGAAATATCACCCCATGGCAAGATGGTGCATTGCTTAAGCTTGACACTGGATGAACGTCTTGGGAGAAAAGAAGAGCTCCAGTGGCCTCAGCCTCTATGAGTAAGAACTTCTCTCAGGTTTCTGTGACCAGAAGGTGAAAAAAGGAATGCCTACAGGTCTGAGGGTAATGGCAGGCCCCGCCACTCAGCATAGCAATTGTTACCTGTAGGAATGTGGCTCCAGTAGTGCTAGAGAGCTTCCAGCTTCTCACAAATGCAGAAATCTACATTTTACAGGAACTCCCGAAATTATTAAAAGCCGGGCGCAGTGGCTCAAGCCTGTAATCCCAGCACTTTGGGAGGCCGAGACGGGCGGATCACGAGGTCAGGAGATCGAGACCATCCTGGCTAACACGGTGAAACCCCGTCTCTACTAAAAATACAAAAAACTAGCCGGGCGAGGTGGCGGGCGCCTGTAGTCCCAGCTACTCCGGAGGCTGAGGCAGGAGAATGGCGTAAACCCGGGAGGCGGAGCTTGCAGTGAGCTGAGATCCGGCCACTGCAGTCCAGCCCGGGCTACAGAGCAAGACTCCGTCTCAAAAAAAAAAATAAAAAATAAAAATAAAAATAAAAAATAAAAGCCAATACGTAAAGCATTCCTCGAGGAGTTACTTTGTAAATAACAACAGCTGCCTCCTTTGCAAGCCAGGCATGAACTAAGCACGAGGCACGTGATCATTTCAAAGCTCCACTGTGGCTCACACCTGTAATCCCAGTACTTTGGGAGGCTGAGGCAGGCACATCATTTGAGGTCAGGAGTTCAAGACCAGCCTGACCCACATGATGAAACCCCATCTCTACTAAAAATACATGAAAATTATCTGGGCATGCTGGTGGGCACCTGTAGTCCCAACTATTTGAGAGGCTGAGGCAGGAGAATCATTTGAACCTGGGAGGCGGAGGTTGCAGTGAGATGAGATCGTGCTACCGCACTCCAGCCTGTGTGACAGAGACACTGTGTCTCAAAACAATAAAAATAAAATAAAATAAAAGCTCCCATTAAGCAGCCCTTATGCTGTTCTGAGATCTTTACACATATTAACTCACTTATTTGCTCTTCCTAATAATCTTGTGCACTAGGTGCCATTACTGTCGTTTCCATTTGACAGAGAAGGAAGATGAGGCACAGAGAGATGACATCACATAACTAGTAAGTGGCAGAGCTGGGATTTGAACCCAGAAACTCCAGCTCCTAGCTCTGACTCTCAGTCACTCTATGGCACCACTCCAGCGAATTTTCACAGCAACCCTTTGAGGTGAGTCTTATTGCCATCCCCATTCAAGAGAAGAAGAAACTGAGGCCGGAGAGGAATGGCCACTAGCCTGAGGTCACAGGAGTCCATATAACTCCAGTTCTGGAGTCTTTCTGAACAAGCCTCCAAGTCCTTGCACTAGGCAAGGGGAAAGTGGGGTGGGCTATTAGAGAAGAGTGAGGGAAACATTTTCTGAGAATCCAAATGCGTTTTTTTTTTCTCTGATAAGAAAAGGGCTACTCTAGCTGTCAGACTATAAGCTGCAACCTTTATGTTTACAAAGCAAAAAGGGCAATTAAATGAGACAAAATAAATCTTCTCGGGCCTCTGTCTATGGACCTTGCAGGTCTTCGGTCTGAGGGCTGATTGACAGGACACATTACATACTGGAGCGGACTCAGCCTCTGACATTTCTTTGATGCAGCACTGAAGCGTGAGGCTGGTTTCTTAAAGTCCCCTGCCTTCCATGCTGCAGGGATCGCCAAGACGGAGGGGCAAAAGGAAGGGCATGTACAACGCTTGGCTGAGACAGGGAAGTGATGGCCACATTCACAGTGAAGATGACAATCATGATCTCAAAGACACCGTGGCAAGTGGCAGTCATTCTGGCTCTTTCTGTGCCCAGCACTGTGCTAGAGGTTGTCAGTCACCTCACTGTCCCTAAGGTGGGTCCCTTTATGGTTGCCATCTGTCAGGTGCCAGGGCTTGTGATGAATTCTGCACGGCATCACACAGAATGGCTTTATTGGAGATGACAAAACCAAGATCAGAAAGAGGGGACAAGATGTGTCATCCTCTTATCACTGTCAGAGAGAGATGTGCTCAGTGGACCCTCGGTGGGAGTATGTTCCAGGGAAAGACCCCACTCCATTAATTACTCTCCTTTTTATTTTTTTAAATTATACTTTAAGTTCTGGGATACATGCGCAGAACTTGCAGGTTTGTTATATACACACGCCATGGTGGTTTGCTGCACCCATCAACCCGTCGTCTACATTAGGTATTTCTCCTAATACTATCCCTCCCATAGTCCCCCACTCCCCCAACCCCGACAAGCCCTGGTGTGTGATGTTCCCCTCCCTGTGTCCTTGTGTTCTCATTGTTCAACTCCCACTTACGAGTGAGAACATGCGGTGTTTGGTTTTCTGTTCTTTTGTTAGTTTGCTGAGAATGATGGTTTCCAGCTTCATCCATGTCCCTGCAAGGGACATGAACTCATCCTTTTATATGGCTGCACAGTATTCCATGGTGTATATGTGCCACATTTTCTTTATCCAGTCTATCATTGATGGGCTTTTGGACTGGCTCCCAGTCTCTGCTATTGTGAACAGTGCCACAATAAACACACGTGTGCATGTGTCTTTATAATAGAATGGTTTATAATCCTTTAGGTATATACCCAGTAATGGGATTGCTGGCTCAAATGGTATTTCTGGTTCCAGATCCTTGAGGATTCACCACACTGGTAAGTGTGACGGCAGCCTTGACAAGGGAGAAATACAGCCTGACATCAGGCACTCTGGAGTCATCTGAGAAAGGCCCTGGAAAGCTGGGCTTGGGCAAAGCTCCTCCTTCTGGGACGAGAAACCCACACACTCCATGAGAAGGTGAGCTTGGCCCCAGCTCCTCCCTCTGGGTGAGGAAAGACCCCAGTCCTCACTGATTCATTCTCCAGGGTCATATTTTAAACAGTTATCTTTGGATTCTCAGTGATCTCATCTACCCTTCGTGGACAGTCCTTCCTACTTAACACTAGCAGTTCCTGTTTTCCATGCTGTCCTGCAAAAAATAAATAAATAAATAAATAAAACACAGTTTTTCATTCACATTTCTATTTCTAATCATGAGCATTAGAGATGTGAGATGTAGAACTGAGCAAGAGTTGAACAACTTAGGTTTGTAACTGCACAGGACCACTTATACATGGATGTTTTTCAACCAAATGCAGATGAAAACACAGTATTCCCTGGATGTGAAACCTGGTTTGGCTGTGTCCCCACCCAAATCTCATCTTGAATTGTAGCTCTCACAATTCCCAAGTGTTATGGAAGGGACCCAATGGGAGGTAATTGAATCATGGAGGTGGGTGTTTCCTATGCTGTTCTCATGATAGTGAGTAAGTCTCACGAGATCTGATGGTTTTATAAAGAGGAGCTCCCTGCACAAGCTCTCTCTTTGCCTGCCACCACCCATGTAAGACGTGACTTGCTCCTCCTTGCCTTCCACCATGATTGTGAGGCCCCCCAGAGACATAGAATTGTGAGCCCATTAAATCTCTTCCCTTTATAAATTACCCCATCTCAGGTATGTCTTTATTAGCGGCATGAGAACAGACAATACACCCACACATACAGAGGGCAGACTTTTCCTATACACAGTTCTTCAAGGCCAGCTGCAGGTCTTGAGCATGCTGGGATTTGGGTATATGCAAGTGATCCTGGAACCAATCCTCTGAATATACTGAGGAATGACTGCAACTGCAGAGGGATTAGAATTTGATCCTGTTGATTGACTAACCAAATGATCAGTGGTTAAATGCTTCTGTCATCTAGAGAAGCACTGTAACACTTAGGCTCAGGGTCAGAGAAGCCTGGGATCCATTCCTGGGTTCTGCATGAATGTATGTGTGACTCTAGGTAAGCCACTTAATGTTCTGTGCCTCAGTTTCCTCCTCTGTAAATTGTAAATCATATCAGAACCTATTTCATGGGGATATTGTGAGAAGTAAGATGAGATGGTGTGTGTAAAGTGCATCACAGCACACCTAACGTGTTGGTAATGTCACTTCCTACTATTCTGGATGTTGTTGATGCTGATGGAGATGAAATTAACCATGGTGATGATGCTGATGACTATAATAGTGAAGTTGGTGTCCTTCTGCTATCCCATACCACATTCTCTGAGAAAGAACTTGAGCTGGGAAGATGTCTAACAGCTGGTGTTTTGCATTTTCTCAGTAAGGCAGGCAATAAAGCCGTCTTCAGTTGTTACGCATGTGGGGTAAGTATGGGGCTTGAAGACATTTGATTTGGGAAAGTGGAATAAGCTGCAGGCTCCTTTCCTGGTTTCCTTTGAGAGCCAGAATTACTGCGGGAACCAGACTGGAATTACAGCTTTCATAGGACTGCTCCTCATACCTGTTGCTGGTGTGGGTTAATGAGCTACCTTGAACCAGCCCAATTACACCCGGCCCTCTGTCTTTCAAATGCGACAGATATTCAGGGCAGCACCAAAATCCACCTACCTATGTCCAGATCTCTCCATTGTCTCAGGTTTAGAGGCCAGGAGACAAGATTTCTGTAACCCAAGAAGACGAATATTTAGGACTTTAAATCTGCCTTCTAGCACGTGGTCCATCCAGATGTTTTCTACCTCACTAAACCCTAAAGCAGACCCCACTGGTCATGGAATTGGTAAAGGGTAGGAAGAAGGTGGGACCACCAGTACATCCTTCTAAATCATGACTACAGATTCCATTATGTCCCTCCCTGTTGGAAAGGAGAAGAAAAATGAATAGGAATCCAGCACCGCTACCCGATGTCTGCTCCAAAGAAGCTGTTGTGCTTAGGGGTACTAAAACAGAAGTCAGAAGACCTGAGTTTGACTGTTTGCTTCTCCACAACCTCCTGGATGACCTGGGGCAAATCACTCCCACCCAAAACTCACCTTCCTCATGCTCAACATAGGATAAAAGTCCCAGTTCGAACCATTTTACTAGGTTGTAATGAACATTAAATGAGATAAAGGATGGTGTGCTGGACATCCGAAAGCTGTAAAGTGCTGTGAAAATGCCGTTTAGTAATAGAACGATCTCTCCAGCCGTTACTTAAGGAGGAGAGAGAAACCCATTAGGGAGAAATCCTCCTCACCTAGCAGTCAGGCACAGTCTCAGAAATTCCTATATCTGTACTAAAGTTTCCACCCAACATAAAATAGCACCTTGGGAAATTCCAGGAAAAATATGAGGGAGAGGAGGGGGAGGAGAATGAAAATGAAGAGTGGTGAGATGAGGGAATATAACTGTATCAGTTCAGATGTTTTCAGCAGCAAGTAATTGACTCAAAATAGCTTAAATAATGAGACAATTTATATTCTCAAATAAATGCATATCTAGTGGAGACAGAAGGAAGGCCTCAGGTAAGCTGTGAGACAGGGCTCAACAATACCATCAAAACCCCACATGTTTTCCATCTTCCCCTCTGCCATCCTCAATATAGGTAGGTTTCCACAATGAAATACCACCTTACCCTGGTCAGCATAGCCATTATTTAATTTTTTTAAAAAAAGGAAACAGATATTGGCATGAATGTGGTGAAAAAGAAATGCTTATCCACTGTTGGTGGGAATGTAAATTAGTACAACTTCTGTGGAAAAGCAGTGTGGACATTTCACAAAGAGCTAAAAGTAGATCTACCATTTAATTCGGCAATCCCGCTACTGCGTATCTACCCAAAGGGAAAGAAATCATTATGTAAAAAAGACAGCTGCACGTGTATGTTTTATTTCAGCACAACTCACAATTGCAAAGACATGGAATCAACCTAAGTGCCCATCAACCAATGAGTAGATTAAAAAATTGTGGTGCATATATGTGTGTGTGTGTGTGTGTGTGTGTGTGTGTGTATATATATATATGATATAGATATATAACAGAATACTATTAAGCCATAAAAAAATGAAATAATATCTTTTAAAGCAACTTAGTTGTAACTGGAGACCATTATACTAAATGAAGTAACTCGGGAAGGGAAAACCAAATATCAGACATTCTCACTTCTAAGTGGGAGCTAAGCTATGGGTACGCAAAAGCAGACAAAGTGATATAATAGAAATGGGAGCCTCAGAATGGGGGAGACTGGGAGGGGAGCGAGGGACGAAAACTCACCTATTCGGTACAATTCACACCGTTGGGGTGATGGGTACACTAAAACCCCAGGCTTCACCGTGACAAAATTCATCCATGTAACCAAAACCATGTGTATCCCGAAAGCTATTGAAATAAAATGTTTTAAATAAACAAATAAAATGAAATTATCCAAAGGAAAATATTCTATTATAAATATATGTGGCTGTGTACGTTCATTGCAGCACTATTCACAATAGCAAAGACATAGAATCAAACCAAATGCCCATCAATGATACACTAGATAAAGAAAATATGGTACATATACACCATGGAATACTATGCAGCCATAAAAAGGAACAATATTATGTCCTTTGCAGGAACATAGATGGAGCTAGAAGCTGGTATCCTCAGCAAACTGACACAGAAATAAAAAACCAAACACCACATGTTCTCACTTATAAGTGGGAGCTGAACTATGAGAACACATGGACACAGGGAGGGCAACAACAGACACTGGGGCCTATTGAGGGCAGGGAGCGGGAAGAAGGGGAGCATCAGGAAGAATGGCTAATGGATGCTGGGTTTAATACCTGGGTGATGGGTTGATCTGTGCAGCAAACCACCACGGCACACATTTACCCCTGCAACAAACCTGCACATACTGCACATGTACCAAGGTACTTAAAATAAAAGTTGAAGAAAAAGAAATTAAGAATAAATAAATAAAATAAAATAAATAGCCAAAATATTCATATATACATACCCATATAAGTTTATATATGGGTGTAGAGTATATACATATACATATATGGCTATTATATATATGGATATGTTCACCTGCCTCCTCATGAACTCAAGATAGCATCACAGGTTCTCAGCTGCATGTCCTGTACACCATAGGAAAAAGAATGAAGACAATGCAGGAAAAATAGCTAACCTCTATTATGTCTCTTTCTATGTCTCCTTGGAAGGGACACCTTTTATCATGTCTCCTTGTAAGTTAGGAAATCTTTCCCAGGAGAACGCAGCAACTCTCCCTCATATGTTTCATTGGCCAGAACTGGGTTCTTGTTCACTGATAAAGGGAAAGGAATTCCCAAGTCTGATCTTGACCTGTGCTGTTCAACGCCATAACTACTAGTCACACGTGACTATTTTTTAAATTGCGATATAACTTACATAATGAAAAAATACATTATTTTAAAACGTACAATTTCACATTTTTTGTATATTCACAAGGTTGTGCAACCATCACCACTATCTAATTCTTGAACATTTTCATTGTCCCAAAAAGAAACCCTATACCGATTCCTTCCTTCTCCCCAGCTCCTTGTGATCACTAATGTTATTTCTTGTTTCTGTGGATTCGTTTATTCTAGACATTTCATGTAATCGGATTCATGTAACGTGTTTTTATGTCTGATTTATTTCATTTCGCACCCATGTTGGAGCATATATTAGTACTAATTTCTTTTTATATTCTATTATATAGATAAACTACCTTTTAAATATATCACATTGATCAATTGATAGACATTTAGGTTGTTTCTGTTTTTTAACTTTTATGGATAGTGCTGCTGTGAACATTCATGTATGAGTTTTTGTGTGACTATGTTTTCAAGTCTCTTGGGTATATACCTCACAGTGGACTTGCTGAATCATATGGCACCTCTATATCTAACTTTTGGAGGAACTGCCAACCTGTTTTCCAAAGCAACTGCACCATTTTACATTCCCACCAGCAAGGTATGAAGGTTCTAGTTCTTTACATCCCCACCAATACTGGTCATCTTTATGTTTTTGGTTTTTTAGCAACTGATTCTCATTCTGTCACCCAGGTTATAGTGAAGTCACATGATCCTAAGCTCACTGCAGCCTCAATCTCCCAAACTCAAGGAATCCTCCTACCTCAGCCTCCCGAGTAGTTGGGACTACAAGCCACCACACCCAGCTAATTTAGCCACCACACCCGGCTAATTAAAAAAAATTTTTTTTTTGGCAGAGATGGGATCTCCTTATGTTACCCAGGCTGGTCTCAAACTCATGGGCTCAAGTGATCCTCCTGCCTCAGCTCCCCAAAGTGCTGGGATTACAGGGGTGAACCATTGTGCCCAGCTCTCCATATTTTTTATTATAGCCCAATGTTATTGTTTAATTTTAAATAATTTAAGTTAATTAAAATTAAATAAAATTTAAAGTTTAATTCATCAGGTGGCTAGTGGAATGTCAGGGTTTAATTCCACTGGCCACATTTCAAGTACTCAGGGAACTGGTTTCTGTCTCACCTGTCTTGAAGCTCAGACAGAAATAGAGGCATAGTTTGGATCACAGGCTAGAAGTTTTAAAAGACTGTGGTGACTATCAAGACATGTAAAGGGAACTGCAGACCCATGGACAGCTAGGATAAGAGACTACAGGCAGAGGACTACAACAGAACACCTAAAGCCCTGAAAAGAAGCTTGGGTGAGACTCTTTGGGAAACTAAGACATCAAAAAGCTGCTGGAGCTAGGTGTGGTGGCTCACACCTGTAATCCCAGCACTTTGGGAGACTGAGGTGGGCAGATC